>NC_084915.1:9806721-9911350 GCF_949316345.1 Pungitius pungitius | reverse complement strand
ATGAGTATTTCCATTTTATGATACTTGTACTTACACTCAGCTACATTTATTTGACAGCTGTTACTTTCATATTTACATTTTACATTAAAAAATGTTAAGAAGTTTATAAGATACAATTTATGTTCTTGTGAATAAATCTCATTAAAAGAATTTATCTGAGAGATGCTTTGTGTTGAAAGACATATGGTGCCATGATCTGTTTGACACAACAGGGGGCAGTATGGCTCTTTCATTCACCTTTTTCAGCATACCAAAATACACTTAAAATGTATTTAAAATATAATAAATACAATATAGAGTTTAAAGCATCTCAATCTGAACTTTACAGCTGTAGAAAATCTAAACGAAGACTCAGTCTTCAAATTTAAAAAGTAAATGGATTAGTTTGGAAATATGTGTAGAAACTTTACTAGTTTTGACAGGGTTACAGAACAACATTGCTCTGATTTCTGGCCTGTTTTCCATCTTTTTTCATATTGAAAAAATGCAGCACTGCACTTTGGTATTTGGTGCAAAGGCGAGGGATAGTAGAAGCAGAGAGCTTGTTATCAGAGACTCAAAGTGGGAACATACGTACATGTACCCACTTTCTTTCAGCTTCCTTCTGTATCAAAAAGGGCACAATTACTCAAGAAGGGAAAGGCAGCAAAAGATGAATCTTTCTGTGATTCTGTGTTTTTCCGGCCTTGTGTGTGTCGCAACTACATTTTATTTAACATCGTAGTGATTTTAAAATCATTTAGTTATGGGCCAGTTCTGACTCCTACTAGCGCGTTTGTGATGGTTTTATTAAAACAGATTATTATATATTTTTATTAATGATGCTGAAAGACACCAAATTTTGTGTTTTATCTAAAATAAAATTAAGTGAATCAACAATCACATGTTTAAGATGATTTACTGAACAGCGATGCAATGATTTAAGTCAAATGAAGATTTTATTAATGATACAAACCCGCTCAATGAAAAAAATCACTGTGCACTAATTAGTCCTGAAATGATGTTGAACTTTTAACAAAACAGAAATCCTTCATGTTCTGAAAAGCATTCATGTGTAGAGGTAAACTGTTCCGACATATCAGAGTATTGAATGCTGCATGTCTGATATTTACACTAAAACCCATCATATTAATGCTAGTGGTGTCTCAGTCCCTCGGGAAAATAAATCGGAGAGTTTCTGATGCTAATATTACTCCATATGAACATACAATCCTTGTATCAGTCACATCAGTGTTTGTATTCATTAGCGCTTGCTGTTGGAGCTTCATCATAACTAAAAAAGGCAGTTTGTTTTGTCGAAACACACAAGGTTTTTGTTGCTCCCCGACTGTGCGTTCGCTGTTTGTGTTGAAATGATTTTTGAACATTTGTCAGCTTGGTATGGTACTGTGTGCGTGTGTGTGTGCAAACACATTTTTTTGTCTGTGTGATGTACTGATGAGAAACACTAACATGACGGCCGTGAGCAGTGTAATGACTGTGTGAAAAGTGTCACTTTTCAAACAAATTTCTTTTTGTGTTTCGTGTGTATTTGCATCCTTACCTGCTTGTGTGCATGTGTGTTTTTTGCACAAGTGTATATGAGGGTTCATGAGTGTATCAGTGTGTGTGTGTGTGCTGTCATTTATTTGTCATCTGCCAAAGTAAGACAGAGTATCTTTCATCCTTTACTTCTCATCTCGTTCCTGATGGAGAAACTAGTCGTGTTTGCACACAGTCGCACAAACAGACACACAAACACAAAGACATTGGTTGTTTGTCTCAAATGAGCCCATAATTATACTGCTTGTTTATACTTTGTCTCCAAACAGAATGCAACAAAGTGTTGCATCTTGTTTTGTTTTCGCAGAACAAAAATAGTTTGCTTTGTCTCTGTAATGATGCTCTGTCACTGTCACACATTACAGCATAACAGACTAAATACCTTTCTCATGCATACACATTGAATAGAGGCTTCTCCGTATGTTTGGACTGTGTGTGTGTGTGTGAGGCTGTGCAGGGTTGTGTTGAGGAAGTTGCCGCGGCACTAATCACTGTGAATACAGGTGTGGTTACTAACCACACCTCCAAGTGTGTTACATGTCAGAGGTGTTTCCAACTTTCTCACTCTGCTTGTTGAACTTTACCTGCCACACAGATAAGTCTCAGTAAGATCTAAAGTCTAGCACAGATCAGAAATGAAGAAATAGCTTTAACGTAGGGAATGGCATGATTCCATAGAATAAAAAAAAACATTATTACAGTTATTGAGGGCCCAGGAACCCAGTGTCTCTTCATATGTGAACTGAATGTTCGTGTTTGCTTCAGTCTTGACGGTTTATGTCTTATGCAGTTTCTAATATTGGCTTTGCATTCAGTCAGACACCAAATAATTCAGTGAAACAGTTGCTTAGGTGAAACTTGAGTCAAATGATGTCAGATCGGCCACTACTACCAAAAAAATACTTTGCAAACTTGTGTCAGGCGTAAAGGTCCTTGTTGCCCCCCCGGCAGATCAAATAGAGCCAGCGTTACAAACCAACACAACAGCTGCTATACACTAAATGTTTATGTTATTCCACTGTTTTGAACTTTAACTTTCATTGTGATCCAAGAAAAAATCCTCCACTCATCCATTATATAACCTCAATATCTGACACAATCTAGTTGGATTTAGTTCGTTTCTGTTTCTTTCAGCCCCATAAAAGTGTACATTTTATACCACTTGTGGTATTCAGTGTGTGTCAGAAGCTCTCTGTGGTTCACTCTATGGTTCCATCCACTCCCGTACATATTCATAGCATGTAATGGGAATGATGCCCAAACATGGACGAATGTAGTTTATGTGAATATAATGACGTCTGTGAGCGTTATGAAACCAAGACACCCCATGTGGCTATGTACGAGTTCACGCACAAATACACAGAGCAAGGAGTATACTCTTTAACTCTAATCATTATTACAATTTTAATCAAAGGGGGAAGGCAGCTGCAACCGGAAGAACGTGACCTTAGATGCTCGGCCTGTTCCGTCTCCCCTCCTCTTTCTCTCCCGGTTTGGTAGCCCACGGCTTCCTTCTGGCTGTCCCATGAGGCGTCATGGTTAAATGTGTATCTGCTGGGCAAGTTGTGGCTTGTTTGTGTGTGTGTATTTTGAGGGAGTGTCTTTTGGTGCTAATGAGCGTCTTGGCAATTGTGCACCTATAGACCTAAGGGAGAATGTAGGAAGATGAGCAAGAGTGGTATGCGTGCGTAGATCGATGGATCGGCAGGTAGGTATATAGGTAGATAGATAGAATACATATATGGACAGGACCAAACGATCCATTTTTTTAATTAGATGTTGTGTGTTGAGAGGACAGATTCCTGATGCAACCAGTCGTAAGCGGTACAATAGTCGCGGGCGCAGTTTTGCAATACCCCGACTACTGGTGCAGGGTAGCCGCTCCCTTTTCAAGGGCAAATTTCCCTCGAGGGCCATCAGAAGTATGCAGCATGGTGTGACAGATGGGAGATGGTACTTTTTCCAGGTTTTGTGAAGTGTTGAACGCCTTCGTTTAGAAGAAGAAGATAAAACACAGAAGTTGACAGAAGAGAAGATTGTCGGCTGTTTGCGTTTGGAATAATCTTGTGTAAAATCACACAACATTGCACAATGCGTTTTGTTTGAATTGCATCTTCATAATAAAATCCTTTTGTGTCACAAATTCTGTTGTGTGACTGAACAATTCCAAGCCAATATTGATGACATAAGAAAATCATTGCTATTTTTGTATCTATGTAGCCGGGGTTCCCAAAAGGGGGTACGTGAACCCCTGCGTGTACGTCAAGGCACTCCAGAGGGGACGTGAGATTTCTTTTAAATGAATTTAAAATGAGCATCCATTCAAAAATTCTTTTACAAATATTTATGTCTTTTCTTAAGGGGCGCTTTGCAGGTACATCACTAGAAAAAGATTGAGAACAACTGGTTTATAGCATACGTGACAAGTATTGCATGTGAACAGAATCCATGACAAAGCTAATGGGGAATGACGAGTCCATGCAGGATTGTTTTAGTGTGTTTCAGCTCATTACTTTGGTTTACATAATACAACTCTTCCGTGTGGTTGATTACTGCACACGTCACTGTACCACACATACGCCATACACCAAATCAGGCAAAGGCAGTGAATATCTCTGATAAGCCAAAGATTTTTCTGGAGTTAACAGAGCAAAAAGGAGAGTGCACATTTGTCAGGTGTCCAGACACACAGCCCAGAATAAATAAATAAACCTGTTTACATTTCAGAGGTGATTATATGCCAATGGTTTGTGGCCGAAGCATTTTATTTGGCTTTAGACATTTAACATTAAGCTTTTCATGTCCTGTTGCCAACATTTGCACTACTGTTAGTGTTCTTACAGTATATATACAGTATATTGATATTGTAAAATATGATATTGAGTTTGTGGCTTCTTTTGTGTGATCCTGGATACTGCTACTTATCTCTATCTTGCACTTACACCAATGATATGGTAAAAAAGCCTTTGTACTGTACTATACTAAGCACTTATCACGGATGCTCTCTCCTCTGCTCCCTGCTGTTTAAAGATGATGGGATGGTTGCTGAAGTTGTACAGTAAAAGAACAATGACGGCCTATCTGACCAAAATAAGTCGTGGTGATGGAGAGATTTGGTTTTCAGAGCAGGAAAGAGACATCGGTCTTCATCAGAGACATCAGTGCACTATGAATAGACCTCTGCAGCTGTCCTGCTTTTCACTTACAAACATACACACACCTACATACAAACACACACACACACACACACACACACACACACACACACACACACACACACACACACACACACACACACACACACACACACACACACACACACACACACACACATTGCTTGTCCTGGGTGGCCACAAATGAGTTGCTGCAGCTGCCCCAACGCTTTGCCCAGGACCCGATCGTAGTCCCAAGCCGCCATCCAAGTTCAACAGTATGACTTACCAATGACTCCCTCCAGGCCACAGACTGATGAACACTTTATGGAAACCATTAGAGCGCTGCGTTTAAACCTTCTCAGTCTGTGGGCGTGTGGTGTGTTTGCAGCCAACCAGGAGAAAAAAAGGGATTTATGCTGTCTGAAACAAGTTAGTTTTTTATGAATTTCAGTGAAATATGAATGAAGAAAGTATATCAACGATACCCTGAGTGAGTTAAATATTTGCTAAGTCAAAGGTGTTTTCATATCCTATTTGGCCCACTAAGAATATTTGAAAAAAAGGCTAAATCCTCCACTAGTAAGTCTTAAATTTAAAAGTTTGATCGGAAGATAAAAATAAGTTTCTCCTCCGTGCCTTGTTGTCCAAATATGACTGAAAATGCATCATCCATACTGTTCCACTGGATGAGATGAAGCATAGTTTAAGGATATTTCATTCAAAAGACTTCTTATGGAATAGTTTTTACTGAAAAAAGGAGGTTGAGGCAAAGTGGATCGTGCAATACTGATAACTCCAAAAACAACTCAAAACAAGTCTTTCAGCTCCAAGACCCGTTATAAATTGAGTTGTAAGCCTCTCAGACAGGAATATAGGAGGAATAATGGACTTTCAAAACTGTGAGAATGGGCCAAAACAACACAACTACCCTTCATCTGCTTCATTAAGCTGTTAGTTGTCACTCATTACAGGCTTCATAATGTGTGCAGAGGCTCACAGGATAAGACCACGTCCTGTAAAGCCAGACCAAACCTGGGCACATAGATCGCTATCGTACCTGACCGAGCTGCCCCGATAAATATCACAGCCATTACACACAACTGCTGCTCAATTAGAGCAGAGGCTGCCGCTGATGCAGGGCACTGTAACACACACACACACACGCATGCATGCACACGCACACACACACACACGCACACACACACACACACTGCTGACTTACACCACCGGTCACACTGTCTCTATTTCTGGGTCTTATTTACACGCACACACACATGCATGCGCACGCACACGCACTCGCACACACACACACACACACGCACACTCTGTACTCTCCCCTCTCTATTGTAATTGCAGGGCACCTCACACATGGGTGGCAGAGCTGCAGTTTTCACTGTGGTGTAGTTGTGGTTACTTTACTTGAGGTTAAGTCAACACAGTAAATTATTACAATATGTAGTGAATTGGCCATATTGTGTGCATTAGAGTTTGTGTTGTTTCTCAAACAGACTAACTAATGCAAAATGGAGATTTTAGGTCTCATTGCAGCTGAATGCTCTCTAGACAATCTGTGTGTGCCCGTGTGTCTTCATTTATAAACAGTGCAATCTAGTTTATACTCAGAATATGAAACCCTTAAACTAGTTTTGTGTTGAGCATTGTGCTAAACTGACTGATATCTCAATTTGGCAAGGTGCAATCCAGTCTACAGAGGGCAATGTGGCTTTGGCCCCACCCTGAGAGAGAGAAAAAAAAAGAATCATTTTTTGTTGTTTACATTTTACAAATAGTCAATATTTGTGTTTTTGAAACGTGGATTATATACTCGGTAATATTTGTATATTAAGATGTATGTGCAAAATATGCTTTTCCCTCTCGCTTGTCCGTTTGTCTCAGCTGGGCTCGGGCCGTGTCCCAAAAGCGGGTCCTTGGCAGTGTCCTCCCAAGAAGACCCGAACTCGGGACGAAAGAACAACTTTGCCAGAGAAACTAGGCCCTACCAAAAAATGATAAGAAATGTCCACCTTTAAATTAATCTGTTATTTTCTTAATTTCTCTCCTTTTGGATAGTTGTGACATACCTTTGTTGGTATCTTAAGTACTGATTATTGATTATATTCAATGCCATCCACTGTGCTTTGTTATTTGTTATTGAACCAAATAAATAGAATTCTGGGTAAAAAAAGAAAATGAAGCCCTTTTGTTGGTGTTGAGGAGCGGCTGACATACATTTAGTTTCAGTCTGATATGTTGTTGATATTAGCTACACTGCTCTGTTGTTTGGGTTACTGTGTGAGAGACGAGTGTTTGACCCCGAAAGGAGTCACAACAGGAAGCTCTGAAAAGCTTCATGACTGGGTCTAGTTACAATTAGTTCTCCAGCAATGACACACATGCATGCAAACGCGCACACACACACACACACACACACACACACACACACACACACACACACACACACATACACACACACACACACACACACACACACACACACACACACAAGAAAACAGCTGGATCGTGTCTCAGATGGCTGAAGATTAGAAAACACTGCTGCGTATTTCACCAGGAGTATGTTATCTTATGTGTGTGTGTGTGTGTGTGTGTGATTATGTCCAGTGTTTCTCTCTCTCTCTGAAATGGTGTTTTCATCACAACAGTTGCTGTAGCCACCACCTATCCTGACAGATAAGACCATTTACTTTGTATCATCATCATCATCATCATCCTCATCACCATCACACACACATAACCTCGACCTATCATCAGCCCCCCCCCCAAGATGACCTCTGAAGTCTGCAGAGTAGTGTCTGTGTGTGTGTGTGTGTTTGTGTGTCTTTTAGTGCACCACATGTGTCCGCTGCTACTGACAAAGTAGAGACAAGTGATGACGGAGATTATGCAGGGCTGTGACTGGCGGACAGAAGCCCCCAAACAAGTCTCCTATCTAATCATTCTTATTTATCAAATGTGTCAAACGCCAACTTTTACAGCCGTCTGCTACCACAGACGGCTGTAAAAGTCTATAAAACATTAAAAAAAATACTTTATAAACCCCCAAAGAAGCCATATAGTTTTGGTCTCACGGCTCTCTCGCTCTCTGCCAACCTCTCTTTCTCCTCGCACGTTTTATATTCTCCTAATTCCCCCGGCTTTGCTCTGTCCCCGTGCGCCTCGCCATTGATGGAAGGGGAGCTGACAGAGTTTTACTGCCTCCTTCCTCCTCGCCCACCTTCGTCCTTCCAAAGTCTTCCAGAGAAAACAGAGACCTGCTGGAGTTTACAACCTGATTACTGCCTGGACACAGTGATGGCTACTCCCCCACAGCGCCACACACACACGCACACACACACACACACACACACACACACACACACACACACACACACACACACACACACACACACACACAGCAGTGTCTCAGCAGTGGCCCCTGGAATGGGGGACAGACTCACAAGTTTACCTGTCATTTCACATTAGTAACACTCCAAATGACTGCCCACACCAGCTCTGAACAGCAGAGAGGCTATTTGTGGCCGGGGAGCAGGCCTCCAGTAAGCGTCCGTTTAACAGACGTAGTTTTGAATGTGTTTACGAAAACACGCAGATTACAGACGTTGATGATAAAACAATGGGAGCATGTAAAAATAGATCATGATAAACTATTGTGGCCTCTTTCCTGTGTTACTAACAGCATTAGATAACTTGTCAACATGCCACCTCATGAATGCTCACCTGCCCGCATGTCGGCAGTCAACTGTCGCCGTGGGAAACAGGCCCCTCCCACAGGGAGTCAAAAAGTCATTTTCAGTTGGGTGCTAAGACAGAAATAGAGTCATTTTCTCTACGTTTTTGGTGGCTGCATTGTGAAATATATATTTTCTATGTTTTATGTTTTCTATGTTTAATTATTGTATTTTGGAACATGATTTTGTCTTTAAGTTTGATTTTAATTTCTCATTTCTAATTTCTAATTTCTAAACTACAAGCTGAAATCGTAGAGGGGTTACTCAGGCTGAATCAAATACTCCCATTTGATGTCCATAGTTACATGTTTGCTTTAAAAATGTTGGTTCGGGTCATGGTGGAGACCGGCCCGTCCTGTAACCACAAGCTTGCTGGTTGGATCCTCAGCTGATTCTGTCTGCATGTCTTCAATTGTTTCTGAGCGAGACACTGAGCCCCAATTTCCCCCACAGCTTCAAAACATAGGAAGGCAATAAAAAAAGGGAAATTAAAAATAAATAAATATGAATATATATATTTATACATATATATATACATTATGGCAATTGTAATTAAGTTCATCTTTATCCCGATGCAAACCACCGCAAACCAAAAAGGTTGACAACCACTACAACACCGACACCATACAAATGTGTGATCCAAGTGTAAAAAATGCAATTTTCCAGCTTAAATATGGCCTTAGGAGGTGTTAAAAAAACTCCATTGACAGGTTTGACTGGTTCTCCCAAAAGGGAATAAATGATGTCGGGACTCTTTCAGTTGCCAGGCAGCATTGTGTCTGTGGATAATATTGAAGTCAATGATGTCACCCAAGTCAAATGTTGGAAATTCCCAGCTAGTATGCTGGGATATATGCACCGCAGTTCCCATGAGCGCCTTCTGCTGTCATCAGCAGGTGCTGGATAGCAACTGTGGCCTGTTCATTATTTAGAAGTAGACTCGTGTCATACAAAACATGTTCACAAACACCAGCATTCATCGCTGTCAGCACACACGCCGTGTTTTTAAAGACACGCATGACTGCGTTAAGTCAGCTACAGAAGCTCTGGATTATAAAATATACCATAGAACCATTAACTATTTTAAGGGATGAATACAAAAACACACACATCTAAACGCACTCCACCTGCAGGTATGGACACACACACACTGTACACACATCTAGTTGGCGGTGTATTAGTGTGCATCCTGATGCTGAGCTACAGTGGGTCTCTGTGACTGGAAGTAATGTAATACAACTACCAGCTCGCTCCCACACAGACCCGTCTGTGCAGCAAAGCACTCTGGGTATAGTCACCACAGCGTCCCCGGAGACACAGCGTGAAACCGCTGAAAACGGTCTTCTCTGCGTGTGCGCTCAAGCACGCACACACACACACACACACACACACACACACACACACACACACACACACACACACACACACACACACACACACACACACACACACACACGTACACGCCCATACACACTGCACTTGCTCCCACAGAGAAATAGAGACAGGAAACCTTTATGAATAAACATTAGTTGTAATGTTAATGTCCATTTGTCTGAACTGTGACCTCGCTGCAGTGTGTGTTTATGTGACTAACAGTGAGTGATAGATAGTTTGGAAACTTATTTTAGTGGACAAGGCTTCTTTTTCAAGTGGCTCCGCTTTTAAAAGCAACCCATTAGCCCTTTGACCTTTTTTAGGAAGATCATGTCTGTCCGCTCTCACTAGTTAACAGCTTACACAACATGAGTCGTGGCTGTGTTTTACTTATTCTGACAAGCCAAAATCCCTTCTGCTATTCTTATATGAATTATAATTAGCTTTACTCTCCCTTTTATCATTGGACCAAAAGGAAAAAACACAAACTAACATATGTCTCAAAATCCTAAGCTAATTTCTGAAATTAAATGTGATGCAATTTTGGTTTCTATCAACCACATTTACACAAGTACAATCAGTGCGAGGGCATGACAATATTCACATTATATTTACATAATAATGAATCAAGTGTCAAGGATTCATATACCTTCCTACCTAAGATGTTATGGGTTTTCTTCCTCTGTGGATCTCTGCATCATCGCCCTGTGAGGAGCTGGGCAGTTAAACCGCACCTAGTCAGTGAAACTTAGGTAGAAAAGACAACAGCTTAAAGAAGTAGTCAGAGTGAGTGGCAACTTTTTTAATTTGCTTTATATTCCAACCACCATGCATTCATTACGTCATGAGGACCTTCTAATGAAGATGACTTTTCAAACAAATTATTCCCAAAGTGTTTTTGTTTTCATGTCATTCTTATCTTGTTTGAGTGACGGTTTTTTTCAAACTACTCTCACGTCACTTTGAAATAAAACTCCCCGTGTGTAAAGATAAATAATCATTTACAATAATTTGCCAGTCAAGTGGGTTCACGGAGTCGTTTGCATTTACAGGTGCCTGATGTTAACAAGCTGCATGGGAACCTCCATCGTCCTCGTTCTCACTGTTACTCCCATGAGCAGAGAGGCAGGATTGTGTTTTCTCTGATGACAATTAAGTCGATGAACATGAAAATGAAGATCCTTTGCTCTGACTGCCAGTGTAGTCGCTCATGTGTGTGTGTGTGTGTGTGTTTGCGCGTGAGAAAAAGAGCGCAAGGGTGTGTGAGTGTAAATGTGGAGGTAAGAAGAGAACCAAAGGGCCATTTATAGCCGTCACACACTGACAACCATTACCTATGCATTTACAGTGCTCTCAGCACATACTGTCACAAAGACTCTGCGCACACACACACACACACACACACACACACAAAGGAACACATAGCCCCACTCTACCTGACAGAGCCTAATTATCGACACCTCTCTGTGTCGGATGAAACAAAAAAGCTGCTCTATTTTCAGACTGATGGAGTCTGATGTCTCTCTGTCGCTTTCTTCTTCTTCTCCCCCTCTCAGCGTCTTTTGTCGTCTCCACGCGATACCTCGCCGCCGCCCACCATCTTATCCCACTTTGATTCTCAACTCGTTAAATAAGACTCAAATTAAAACAGACAATGAGGAAAGTTTCCCCTTCACAGCCACGGTTCATTTGTTGTGATTGTTATTCAGAATCATGGATGGCAGTGTGTGTGTGTGTGTGTGTGTGTGTGTGTGTGTGTGTGTGTGTGTGTGTGTGTGTGTGTGTGTGTGTGTGCGAAATTGGCAGAAATTGCCTACTTGTCTTTGAGATCTGCTTCGTTGGTTGTCAAACAGAACACCCTTGCTCACCCCTAGCCCACTATCCTGTGTGCATGTGTGTGTGTGTGTGTGTGTGTGTGTGAAGGTGAATGTGTGTGGGTTGGGATGAAGGTTTGGGATCAAGTGGTGCGTCTGTAGCGCTGCAGGATCTCTATTATAGGAGGTCACTTCAACATATCCTAGCTCTGATTCGTTATTTGTCCCTCTGCCTCGCATGATGCAACAAATCACATTAATGACATAACGTGTGTTTGTGTCAATGCATTTCTCTAGCACATTACTGTTTAATTGTGGATGGAAGAAGAATTTACTGAATAAACTAATCCAACCGACCGTTTAACCAGCACACCCTGTGTGTGTGTGTCTGTGTGTGAGTGACTGTTGGCCCTCTCTGGCGAGAAGATCACATTTCAGAACATTCCTGAGCCATGTAAACATTTATACACAAGCAAAGGAAATCACACACACACACACATTCTTCATTGAACTCTGAATGCTTCGTTAATAAAGCAGTCAGTGCGAAGAGCCGAGTAATTCCCACATTGAGTCAGAACTCGCTCGATGTCTAATCTGTATGGAGGAAGCAAGGAAGGGAGGATGAGACGCCTCTCGTGTCTTCAAGCATGTCTTCCTGGATTCTTTGTTAAAACACAGCTCACGTTTGGATCTCTGTATTTGTGTTGAGTTTAATTTAAATGTAACTGAGATTCTCACCCACATTTCCAATTTAGAGCCACACAGCCTCAGAAATAAAAAAGTTTAGACATGCCTTTGTTGTCAAGTGTGTTTGGGTGATTTTATTGACTTTATTATTGACTTATTGACCATTTGTGTTCCCCAACCATTATATATTTTATTTAACCCTGACTGCAGTCCTTCTCTAAAATCTATTATTTTAACCATTACGGCAAAGGTCCAAACCTGAAAAGTACTGTTGCATCACGATGTTTAACAGAGCATCACATATTAAAATGCTTCTGTTGATCTAGAGGACGTTAAGTTTGGTGAACTTGAAAGGCTCCTCTCGTCCAGGAGGACGAACCAGGGAAGACATTGAATGAATGAAGTTGAATTGAGACTGATTACTAATTTAACTTACACACAAGGTCTTGGGTCAGAGAAGTCAGAGTCGGCACGAACATGATGCTGTCACCAGTCTCAGTAGCGATGCTCTCCGATGAGCACGGAGCCCTCGGAGACCGCTATCGACGTCACCTGCATTGCTCAGCTTAGATGTGTGCGTGCCGGGAATGTGATGCACAGGGCTTCACGACGTCGTATAACATGGTCAACGGAGACATTCATCTTGAGCAGACATTTCATAGTTATGTTCTCTTGTTGATTGTTCAATCAAAGGTTAAAGAGATTTAGTTCAAAAACTATTGTCATCTTTAAAAAGAAACGGTGAAAGTTTTTGTGCAAATTTTGGACTATTGTGCTGACTCTGTTGCATGTGCCAACATTTTGATTTTCTTGAAGGAATTTAAATTTGTTGTGAATATTAAATTGAAAGACTACAATCTAGGTTAGTATTTGGGAAAACAGTTGGGGGTCTTTCCCACTGACGTCAGGGCAGTGAGGCTTTTTGTTTTGGATAAGTTTACAGAACTAAATCTTGGAGCTCTGGCTTCAATATTTAACCCTGAGTAGCTGCTGCTGGTTCCAATCTCTCATTTCTAACTTGAATCCCCATTTCCCTAATCCTAAACTGCCCTCTGACACACACAAACTCACATGCTCCTGTGGTTCTGTGTGACTTTCCGTTACTGGTTCCACACTGCACTACAGACATAAATAAATAAACAGGGGGAGTCAGGATGGGCGCAGGAGAGGAAGGTGATGGGAGGGGAGGCGTTAGCTCCATCATTCATCACCTCATGCATCAGACTGCCCTTCCTATTTATCTCCCTCTGCAGGGCGTTGAAGGATGTTTTTTTTCTGACCATCTTCTCTCTGGCTCTGCATCTGCCCTCGTGTTTAAAGACTTCCCGTCTGTTCTCTCTATTCAAGCCCTCTCCTGAGGATGGATGGAGGCGAGTGTGCAGCCAGGAACTCAGTGCATCGATCACTGCAGCATTGGCATGGCTGACCGGCGAGCAGGTCTGTGAGTGATGCACCCGCAGGCTCCTCTCTGGACTCACCCAGGAGAGCTGATCTCAGACCAGTGAGGATGAGGTCAACAGCTGCTTTTCTTCATCGGTGAGCTGAGTCCCCTCTTTGCACAGCGACACACACTCTACGAGACGTGCAGAAAGTTTACCTTAAGTTTTGCTTTGTGAGGATCTTCTCCCTGACTGCATTCTAGGACTGATGCCACCTTGCCTCCCTTATCTACACAGGTTGACTCAGCGAGGAAATATTGCCTTTTGGATGACAAAGAGATCATTTCACACTAAAAAAGGTTCACTCTGAAAACACGCACTTGTTTAGTCTAAATAAAACCGCTGAAGCCTCAGATTACCTTCAAGTAGGCCTCACAGTTCAGAAATCATTTAGAGAAACAACAAAAGCAACCCTTGTGTATTTTCATGTCAGTATCATTTAAAACAACCTTGAATATGTGTGAAGCTGTCCTTCAAATTCAAACGCATGCAGAGATTGTAGTCACCTATGATTGTATGCTTTGCGATCTTGGTGGAAATTAAGGACAGCGCAGCTGCTATTTACTGAAAAACCTTCGTTCCTTTTCTTAAGTTTGGAGCAAAAGGAACTGCTTTCATGATCTGTTTGTGCATTGTGTCAACACTGATTCTTTCAGAAAGTTTAAGCCCTGTGTTTAACATGATTAGGCCCAATAGTATCGTCCGGAAGTTAGAGATCATCCTTATTCCAAGCTTACTGGTCACTTTGTTTCCTTTGTTTTTTTTACTCGTAAAATGTATGTACTTTTTGGCATAAGCTTCTCGGTAAAGATCACTTGAACAAAGCAGCATATTAAATGGGTAATTGCAGGGTGTTTGCAGGTGAACTACACAGATTGAGGATTCTGCTTACATTCATGCTAGATTTACGTTCAGAGTGCTTGCAACCCTCAATCCATTATGTGTGATTATGCACTTTGTGTGTGTAATGGTGAATGCGTGGGTTTGCATGTGTGTCCCGGTCTGTATGTATTTGTCTGTCGAGAAACCGCAAAAAGTCCTCCCGTGTTAACGCCCTGGCTGCACTACAGGTTAGTAAGTCCCTTATTCAAACTGTGACAATGTGTGAATAACGTCTCATTACACATAGAGTGCTTTCTATTGGCCCTACTTCTGTCAATGTTTTTTATACATCCCTTTTCCCTCTGTCTCTTACGTGCAGAAGTGTACTTCTTATAACGCAAACATACACGCACAGGAGCGCACACACACACAAACACACACACACATGTTCATGGTCATGAAGTAGTTAATGTAGACCAGCTCTCTCCCTCAAATACAACACAATTACAACAGATTACACAGCAATGGCTTCCACATGGTTCACAGAAAGTGGGATCACCACCCTCACAGTGTGCGTCCGCGAGTGCGTGTTTGTGTGTGGTAGGTGCTTTCCTTTGGACCACCACCAACATGGCACACTAGTCTGCAGCATGAATAGGACCGGACAACGAGTGGAGGGAAGCACGGGGTAAAAGGGCGAGGGGGCGTTGCAGGAGGAGGGGAAAGGGAATTAGGGAAGAGGTGGTTGTAAAAGCGGACTGGAGGCATTTTGTGAGTCTGTGTGCATCTGTGTGTGTGTGTGTGCGTTTATAATATAAAGTCTCCAGGGATGAGATTTGAAACACAAGTTTGGCCTTTCACAGGTAAACATGGCGGTGACGCTGCTGTGGTGAATTTAGCTAAGATGCCTGACGAGAAGAAATCTAAACACTGCAGCCTGCACCTGCATCAGGGCAGATACAGATGTGAGACAACTACAGGTGCTGCTCAGAAACGCTACGACGCAAGCTACTTACAACGTGGGTGATCCTGCCCTCAGACGTGATCCAGTTGCTGTATGCTCTAGTGCGCTGGCCAAAGATATCTGTCAGCTTGTGGTGCCGATACGAAAATAATTCTCAGAAACATGCGAGGCCAGTTATTTCATATGATCTACTAGAGGGGGGGGGGGGGGGGGGGGTTGAAGTCGTGTGGAGTCATATAATCCATGTGATGGGCCCCGTGTCCGAAACAATTACAGTACCGACATACTTTTTTTGTGTGGTCGCTGTCTGGCGGCCACCTTACTACCACGCGCTACTTACAAGACCGCAAAGCATGTTCAGCATGTGCACAGTTTATTTTTACAAAAATAGGTGCAGTATATCTTCACATGAGGAAAGACGATGATAAAAAGAAACATATGCACATTGAAAAAAATACTTTGGATGTCGTCAAACAGTGTGAACACTATAACAACTTTTTCCTTCTTTTCCTTTAAAAATGGTGCCAGTGCTCAGTAATAAATTAAGGATTTTACTAGCTAACTGTGTGTGAATTCACACTTTTGTCGTCAGTCTGTAGCTTTTTGATCAGCATATTTTTAGTGAAGACCATCACCTCAAAGTTGAATGTAATTCAAGCAGATATTTATTGTGTTTTGGGGATGTGTGATAAATCTGAAAGCTCTGCTGTTGAATCAGAGTGTGTCAGACAAGCTTTAACTTGTAATGAAGGCCACTACAAGAGGCAGATGGATATTTAAGAGCATACAGGGTTTAACTAACCCTTTACCTATTCTGATACATACACACTGCGCGTGTACTCATTGTTCATTTAACTTTAGCAAAGCACAAG
This sequence comes from Pungitius pungitius, assembly GCF_949316345.1. NCBI lineage: Eukaryota > Metazoa > Chordata > Actinopteri > Perciformes > Gasterosteidae > Pungitius > Pungitius pungitius. Next base: position 9,894,935 of record NC_084915.1, on the reverse strand, counting down.
GAAACACCAATGGGAGGTGAGGCCAGGAGGGGAATAAAGGAGAAGAAGGAGGAGGATGAGAAGTTGGATGAGCTGGAAGAGAGAAAGAAAGTCTGTGGCGCAGGTGAATGATGGATTAACCCCTCACCCAACCACAGGAGAGCACTTCTATCAATCCATCAACCGGGACACAAAACAACCAATCACACCACAGGGAGTGGAGAAAAGTCCCGCCCTCTCTCCAGCTGGATTTTCACACCCAAAAAGACACACTCAAGCCAAAACGTGCAAATCCACAAAATGAAAGCCTGTGAAATCTCGTGAGTAAATAACAAACAACAGACTTTCTCCTAAAACTAACTTACACGCCTTCACCATCTCATTTCTTCTCCGGGACAAATAAACAGACATTTCTTAGCTCATTCTTCCTGTGTGCAGCCCCCCTCAGTTTTCAATGAGAGTAACGAAGGAACACCTACCAGTCCAGGAGGAATATGACCCCTCTGTCTTCGGCAGATTGCATTTCTATTTCTTGTCTCTGTTCTTCTCTGCTGGGGATATGTGGTAGACCTCAAACTATTGTGTTGGAAATGTAAAAGTTTTCAAAATAAACCATGGTCTATTCTATTTATGGGAGATGGTCAGACCGCAGCATGTTTTTTAAATTTTTGTATTCACGAAGGCTTCAGGTTTTCTTCCATGTACATAACATTTACATCTGTTTTTCATACTGAGAGCAGCATTTATCTTGTTACTATTTTTGTTTTCAGCAGCTTTAAATAAAGCGTTTCGCAGTTTCATTTTTGTACATTTAAATATTGTATCTTGTTGTAGTTTTTGCTATTATAATATTCACTGAGATAATTGCTGATATCTGCAAAAGCAGCAAAATAAATCAAACTAAGTCAGAGGGTGGAATAAAGTATTCTTAGCATAATGTTCAAAAGTTAGACTATTAAAGACAAAAATAGCTCTATATTGTCAATATACTATTATTCCATGTATTATTATTGGAGTCATACATCCGGTAATATGATATTATTAATGTGTAAGCAGCTTTTTGATCTGACCTGGCGATTGGTGCATAACAGACATTTAGACAGTCAGGGTGGATCTCAGTTTCAGAGTGAGTATGTGCGGTGTGTGTGTTTGTCCTGTCTTGGTTCAGCCAAAGATTATTGTGTTGGTACAGCCTCTAGGGCGTGGGAGCCCCCCCCACCTCTCTCTTTCTCTTGCACACACTCACATCCACCCCTGGTCTCTGTCATTCATGCACTATGTTCTCACCCCTCACTCTTCTGATGTCATTTGGGAGGGGATTGATGGGTGGAGGGGGCTTATGAGAAACACACGCACACACACACACACACATGCACACACAGATCTGGTTTGTGTTTGTGAATTATGGGATTTTAATGCTTAACACTGTGGCTGATCCAGAGAGAAAAGTCAGCCCAAATAGCTATTAATCAAACCATTTCCCTGCTTGTGTGTATTTGTGCGCTTGGCTTCTGCTGTTTGTGTCATTGCAAAAACATTTCAGTGCAGGCGTGAGATACACATGCATGCAGCTCATGCAAAGACAACACTCATAAACACAAACAGCATGTGAGAAGCTAAGAGAGAAAAGCAGAAGAGGAATTAGGAAAACGAGGGGGAGAAAGTTAGAGAATGGGGAGAAAGGGGGTAGAAGAAAAGGTGAAGATAAATAGAGAAAGGATAATGGCTTCCATGTGAGAATGTCGGTGTCACGGTTTGGCTTCGCTTCCGGTTTTAGTTTGAAGTTTCATGTCTCTTGTGGTCCTGGGTTAACTTCACTTCCTGCCTTGTCTTGTGATTGCGTGATTGATTCCACCTGTGTCCAATCACCTGCACCTCCCTTGTGTATTTAAGCCCTGTGTGCCAGTTGTCCTTTGTCGCGTCATTGTCCATGTCTACCCGTTGTTGGTGCACGTTATTTTGGCTTCTGTTTGTGTTGTGCTAAATAAAGAGCACATTCTGTAAGACCTGTTCCCTGCGTTTGAGTCCTGTCTGCCTGCCTGCTTCCGCCTGCACCTCCAGCCCGATCGTGACAGAATGACGCGACCAAGGAAGGACTCAGCAGGGTTTTACCCTAATGATAAATATTTGGGAACTCGCCTTGCGTTTGGGGGACCACGGAGCATGCAGCAGGCTGCCCGGCGAAACACCGGCATGCCAGCGGACTCCTGGAGCGACCTGGGGCCTGACTACCTCGACGTAAGAAGCCCATTTTTTCAATGGAAGACTGATGTCGTTGTTGGCCCCAGGAGCTACCAGGAGGAATGCTTCAGGCTCCGGGACCTCCTCAATCCGAGGAGAAGGAGCCGACGAACCCCCGCAGTCCCGGCTCCCGACTCGGCCCCCAGATATCCGTTCCAGCCTGAGCGGGCCCCAAGACGCCCGTTTCAGCCTGAGCGGGCCCCAAGACGCCCGTTTCAGCCTGAGCGGGCCCCAAGACACCCGTTCCAGCCCGTTCCGGCCCCCAGAGTCCAGTCTCCGCCCGTTCCGGCCCCCAGAGTCCAGTCTCCGCCCGTTCCGGCCCCCAGAGTCCAGTCTCCGCCCGTTCCGGCCCCCAGAGTCCAGTCTCCGCCCGTTCCGGCCCCCAGAGTCCAGTCTCCGCCCGTTCCGGCCCCCAGAGTCCAGTCTCCGCCCGTTCCGGCCCCCAGAGTCCAGTCTCCGCCCGTTCCGGCCCCCAGAGTCCAGTCTCCGCCCGTTCCGGCCCCCAGAGTCCAGTCTCCGCCCGTTCCGGCCCCAGAGTCCAGTCTCCTGGCCCGTCCCCACGGCCCCTGATCGTGCCCCCTCCCTCCCATCCCTTGGTCCTCTCCCCCCCACCCCTGGGGGCCGTCTGGGATCCGGCCCTTGAGGGGGGGGTGGGGTCAGGGGTTGGGCCGCCGCACTGCTCGGCGCCCCCCGCCACGACGACGCCGGAGCCGCACTGCTCGGCGCCCCCCGCCACGACGACGCCGGAGCCGCACTGCTCGGCGCCCCCCGCCACGACGACGCCGGAGCCGCACTGCTCGGCGCCCCCCTCCACGACGACGCCGCAGCCGCACAGCTCGGCGGCCCCCGCCACGACGACGCCGCAGCCGCACTGCTCGGCGGCCCCCGCCACGACGACGCCGGAGCCGCACTGCTCGGCGCCCCCCGCCACGACGACGCCGCAGCCGCACTGCTCGGCGCCCCCCTCCACGACGACGCCGCAGCCGCACAGCTCGGCGCCCCCCGCCACGACGACGCCAGAGCCGCACTGCTCGGCGCCCCCCGCCACGACGACGCCGGAGCCGCACAGCTCGGCGCCCCCCGCCACGACGACGCCGGAGCCGCACAGCTCGGCGCCCCACGCCACGACGACGCCGGAGCCGCACAGCTCGGCGCCCCACGCCACGACGACGCCGGAGCCGCACAGCTCGGCGCCCCACGCCACGACGACGCCGGAGCCGCACAGCTCGGCGCCCCAAGCCACGACGCACGGCCGCCGACCCGGCAGACCCCCCGAGACCCTGAGGCCCGGCCGCCGACCCGGCAGACCCCCCGAGACCCGGAGGCCCGGCCGCCGACCCGGCAGACCCCCCGAGACCCGGAGGCCCGGCCGCCAACCCGGCAGACCCCCCGAGACCCCGAGGCCCGGCCGCCGACCCGGCAGAACCCCCGAGACCCCGAGGCCCGGTCGCCGAACCGGCAGACCCCCCGAGACCCCGAGGCCCGGTCGCCGACCCGGCAGACCCCCTGAGCACCCCACGCCTGGCCGCCGCCCCGGCAGGCCGCCGGACCTTAGCTGTCGGGTCCCCACCCTCCCTCCCCTTGTCTGATTTTTTCCGGTTCTGCTCCCCTTTAGGACCGTCTGGAATTCGGTCCTTGAGGGGGGGGTTCTGTCACGGTTTGGCTTCGCTTCCGGTTTTAGTTTGAAGTTTCATGTCTCTTGTGGTCCTGGGTTAACTTCACTTCCTGCCTTGTCTTGTGATTGCGTGATTGATTCCACCTGTGTCCAATCACCTGCACCTCCCTTGTGTATTTAAGCCCTGTGTGCCAGTTGTCCTTTGTCGCGTCATTGTCCATGTCTACCCGTTGTTGGTGCACGTTATTTTGGCTTCTGTTTGTGTTGTGCTAAATAAAGAGCACATTCTGTAAGACCTGTTCCCTGCGTTTGAGTCCTGTCTGCCTGCCTGCTTCCGCCTGCACCTCCAGCCCGATCGTGACAGTCGGAGCTTTTTCCTGCTTGCTTCTTGGTGTAATCATATCAGCAGTCGGCCCGTTTCCAACCTTCATAAATGTGAAGTATGCACTGAGTTTCAGGATCCAACTTCCTTTACATAAACACCCCTTGGAAAAACAGCCCAGTTGGAGTGTGTGTGTGTGTGTGTTTCCACTTCTGTGTGTAAGAGAGAGTGCGCATACACTAAGGCATGCATACATTCGTGTACGTGGCTTTGTGGACTTGTGTGTGCGCATGTGTGTGTGTGCAGATTAGGATGTGATGAGTGAAGTGAGTTGAAGTATACTCTCGTATTGTGTGTTCTCACTTCAGCTACTCCTGTCACATGTCACTAAAATTTAGGACTTTACCGCAAAGGAAATATTCAAATGTGTCAAACAACGTTGGTTTTAATGTTTGTGGCGCACATTTATGTACAAATACGACCAAAAAAATGACATCTGTCTCTCCATTAAAATGACTATTGCATTATAAAATGGTGGTTTGTGTAATAGCTGAAGTTGCAAAGTTTCTCATCACATGATTATTAACTGCTATTCAGTGCTTTAGAATTTGGTCACCCTTCAAAGTCATGACTCAAACAAGCTCACATTCGCCACCTCACCAACACCGAGCTCTTTCTCCGTTTCATTAAACACAGGGAAGGTTCCGGAATGCTCTTGTTTTTTTTGTTTTTTTTTACTGACATCAATTCTCAGACAAGCTTGGGCCCGAAGGTTCAAAATGATCTGCGTTAAAAATAGAGTAAAATAATGTAGGTCCACATTTAACACATCCGTGGTTAGCAGAGATGTTTTACAACATTCAAAATTAAGAGGACCAATTGATTGAAATGATCTCTATGTATTGTCTAACTGCGCAATAATAAGGTGGCGGCTCCAATTATGGTGGTTAAACATCCAGGGTCAATACTTCTGTGATTATTTGGTTGTATATGAGTGAAATTACTTCTTATATTACGTATTTCCTATAAGTTTGCGTCAGGCTGCATTTAACATGGAAAGTTCTCTCTTTTTGCAACAAATAGTTACATTCCTGAAATAAACTGGCACCAGACTGTGAGGCTAAAGTTCCACCAGCAGCAACACAACAACCTCTACGCCTGGTGGAAGTTTAAAAAATGCATAAAAAAACAGTTAATTGGACCAGTGCTAACAAAAAAGTACAGTGCAGCTAAGGTGGAAAAGCGATGTCATAACTAATGCATTGCTCAGAAAACAAATTAAAATGTAGGTTTTTAGACAAGATGTTCCATCAGAAGGAGCTCTGCTAGACTGCAGCTCTGCCTGGAGGGGTTAAAGTCCGCGGCAGCTGATGAACTATTGATAACCGATCGATCCCTGGTGCTGTGTTTCTACGTCTGCTGCAGCAGAAGATCAAACCTCGCACCATGCTCAATGTTACGCACTCAAGCCGAGGTTCTTTGAAAAAGACTCCCAGGGGTCGCCGAGGGGGTCAGCGGAGGCTGCAGACCTCCTGCCGGAGCACTCAGCTGGCAGACGGCTGCATGTTGAGAAACAGTAAAAACTGTGTGTGTGTGTGTGTGTGTGCTGTAAACTCCCTCTGCTCAAATATTCACAAATTAACTATATTACGGGGTTCAGTTACACACACACACACACACACACACACACAGTCGCATACACACATATGGTTGACTGGGCAGAGGCATTATTCAGTTGGCTCCGGTTCAACAGCAACACTCAGGGAAATAGAGAGGATTACGGGGAGTGAGCTCTGCCCTGAGAGGTTAAAGTGATAAAGTATTTTCATGAATATATTTCTGTTTTTCCACTTGTTATTGTTCAATTAAACCACACGGTTCAAGTTTGCTGTGGACTCCTCTGCTGTTTCCATCCCTTGGCATTGGGCTGGGAGTTAGTGAAATAAAACCACATGTGGAGCCACAGTAACTGATGCAGTTTGTGTTTTATGCTGCAGGAAAAAACATTTTGTTTCGAATTAAACATTGAAAGTGTCTCTTAATCTGTTTCATAACATCAAATCTCTTTTCAATAATGCAGTTCCTTTGTTTCAGATCTGTTTGAAGCTTTTCACGCTGAAGATTCAGTGTTTCTGTAAAGTGGACAGAAACTCACCATCGTGACATTTGACTTTTATTTCTGGCCTTTAACACAGCGGCTGGAGAGAACTTCCACAACCCTGTGTGTGGTCTGAGTGTGTGAGACCCCTGAGAGGATTTGGGGGGGGGGGATTTACTCCTGGTGGGATGTGATGATATTATAGCCACATTCTCTGGTCCGACAGACACACACACACATACACACACACACACACACATCATCATCACCATATTTTTTTGTAATCATTAGGATGAGGTCATCATAAATCATCCCTGCCAGTCACCGCACCATCAGCCCACTGATAATCTCAATTTTACTGGCAGCCGGTGAGATCATCAGGCAGTAAGTGATGATGTCACAGATTGAAAGTGACTAAGAAAGAGCAATCGGACAATTTCATTCTTCACAGATCACCAACAGGCAACCAAAAAGGATGCTGGAGATTAATTGAAAAATATCAATAGATTCAATAGAGGCAGAGAACCAACAAGTATAATACATTTAACTGACACATCATGCTTATGGTCCCCGGGCCTGTGTAATAACGCATTGACTAGTTAAAAGATAAAGTATCTGTCAATGGGACTGATGGGATTTCGGGGCGACTGAATATTATATTTTTATAAGTTATTGAGCTAAATAACCTTCTGGGCTAAATTCATATCGTTTATTCAAATAATTAAAATAAAATAAACCTTTTTTAATTTATTTGTAGTTATTATTTTTTTCAATCAAAATGTTTCCTGCTTTTTCCAGCACAAAAGAATTGCCAAATATATTTTAATTTTTCTGGCTCACTAAGGAAGTCACATCGATCTTACATAGTGTGTAACTTGCAGCCGCAGTAATGCGAGTGTGGACATAAACCAGAGGTTTGATCGCTCTGTCCCATTCCTTCCAAGGCCCGAGGGAAGGATGCCATCACCTCTGAGGGAGTAGGAAAGGGGGAGGTGATAATGTGTAAAAGAAGAGGACGAGGATGTAGGGAGGAAGAGCGGGGAAAAAAAGAGGCAGATGTGAATATATTCATGGAAAATGGATTACTAGACGCAGGAGTGAGAGATAATTGTTTGGAGTATTCGTTCCAAGTCCCAGCTCAATTTCAAACCCTCCGCTTAAGTGAGTGGGTACGAGTGTGTTTCAGTATGTGAGTAAGTGTGTGGCACAAGTGCTTTTGGAGTGGCAGCAGGGAAAAAGTGCCATTGACTGTACTTAGCTCTAGCACTTCTTATTTAAATACACACACACACACACACACACACACACACACACACACACACACACACACACACACACACACACACACACACACACACACACACGCACACGCACACACACACACGCACACACACACTGAGGGGTGCGATTGTATTGTTCTTTAGCTCTCTATTGTTAAATCATACAGCAACATCACCTTTCTATCGAGAGAAGACTCCATTACCACTGACCATCATACACATAATCATCATGCCCCCCCCCCCCCCCCCCCGCGCCTCCTTTGCTCCTCTCCCTCCATCTCCCTCCATCTCCCAGTCATCCTCCTATTTATCCCGTCTCTCACCCTTTTGTCGTCTGCTCACTGTTAACTTGATGCCTCCTTCCTCATTCACTCACTTTTTCTTGGCCTGCATTCCTTAAACCAACCCCAACCCCCCCTGAAAATGTCTGTTTCGGTCATTTCGGTCATTAGAATACTGCTGATGTTCAAGTAACAAAGCCCTCTAGCCCTGGACTTCCAGACGACGCACAAACTAACAATCAGGGCATCAGCAGCATCCGGAAAGCCGGAGGTAATGATTGTCAATGAATCAATCAATGAAGGCAATGAAATACTTATCAAAGTATCTTTTAAAAAATGTAGGTAGTAGATCTATATGTACAGTGAAAATAAAGTAAACATAATTGGCTTTCCATATGTGCATGTTTTACAACGACATTTCACCATCCTGAGGTCAAAGCTGGCCTTTTCTCCACTTTTCACTGCCTGGTGTTTCACTTTGAAATGTATTGTTCACATTGATGATTTTGAAACTGTTCTGTGAGCAGAGCCAAACCTCAAAAGAAAGCTTAATGTCAGCAAGTACAGCCCGTGTACATAAAGGGTTTGAATCCCACTGAAGGAGGACGGAGGAGGAGGGGAGAGAGGATTAGGGTGTGTGTGTGTGTGTGTGTGTGTGTGTGTGTGTGTGTGTGTGTGGGGTTCCTACTGATGGGGTTAAGAGCAACCGGAGTGTGATGTGGTGATGGAGGGAGGATGAGAAGGATAAAAGAAGAGGAGGGAGGAGAAACATTTTTAGAGAGTGGAGATCCATTAGCTAATGGATGTCTTCAGTTCTGTCTCGTCAGACTTATCACACACACCCACACACGCACGCACGCACGCACGCACGCACACGCACGCGCACGTGCACACACCCTTGCGTACTTAAAGAAGCATCAAGCCATTGAACTGTTTTTGCGAATGTGTGCAAATTGCGCTGCAACAAATTGACTACATTCTTCAACTCATTGAAATGAAGGCTATGAATAATCCCAAATTGAACTCATATCAGCTCTACAAAATGTGTGTTCAAACACTAAATACATTAATGTGTGTGTGCGTGTGCCGTGAGACAGGAACTAATTGGTGTCAATAAGACATCTGTGGCTCCTCTTTGATTAAGCCTGCAGGCTAGGAATAAGAGAACAACGCCTCACACACACACACACACACACACACACACACACACACACACACACACACACACACACACACACACACACACACACACACGCACATACAGACACACACACATGCACGCACACAGCCTGTGGTTGTGCTGATAGGTAACTCCAGGCAGGGCCCATCTGTCTCATTACAGAAAAGATCCTCACTAGAGAATTTGTATTGTTTATGAACACACACACACCTATACACACACACACTCACATAGACGTTTCAGATTCCGCGTTTGAATCAATGAATCGTTGACTGCTGATACAGAGATGTTTGTCACTTTTACTTATCAGTTGGTGAATGGGTTTATTTTGTGTTTTTTGAGTGTGTTGCATATTTTAATGAATATACAGAAACACTCTCTGTAAATTTGTGTGTGGGTCAAAGTCGCTTTATTTTGTTGCCACAGAAATGGCCATTTTGGGCTGAAATTGTGTGATACTTTGTGACCACGGTATTAGACAGACTGGCTGTCCTTTTACTCTGTGGCCAATATCAAATTCACCTTATTTCTCACTTTTTGTTATGCAGGTGACCCAGCTTGACCGTTTCTCCTGCATCTGTGTCTCTCCATGTTGCGCTAGAATTGGATTGACCAGACAAGCAGCAAAGTGAAAAAAATGACACCTTTCTCACAGAGAAGAACTTTAATTAAATATAGAGAATCAAAAAGTTATTTTACACTTCAAAGTTTAAAATTAAAAAAAAAGAATCAACAGTATCATCTTTACAGTAGCTTCCTCTTTACTCTTCCCCTCCACACTGATACTGTGGATAAATGTGAGCATTGACGATGACCACCACTCTGACCGCAGACAAGCCATGATGAACTGTTGCTGGACAAGTGCTTCGGATCATTCTTCTTTTAACCAAACCCCTCGATGTACTTATTCCTGTACAGGTATTTATATATGTACTATGAAAAGAAAAACATTCTTTAACTTCAAAACATCACATTTTTCTTTCAGAGAAAAATGACGACACACTCAGACGCACAGTCGCAGGCACGAGCACACGTGGACGCCAACAGAAGAGTGGTCTCAAGACCCATTTTTGAGATAAAAAAATAAAAATAAGTGGCTCATTTTGTAAAAGGAAAGAAAGAGGGCGAGTAGACAGAGTAGTAAAAGCACAATCAAAACGAGGGGAAATGAGGGTAAATGAGGGGAAGGGAGCAATGTCCGCCTGCTTTTCTGACTTGACAAATGAAAAGACATGACAACATGGCTTATTTCGTTGGTTTGAAATCAGCAGTGGAAGTATGGCCTTTGATAATTCAAACAAACGCAATCATACAAAAGGGTTAATGACGTTGCAATCCTTACACATGAGTGATGGATCAAGGGAAACATCTTTAAAAGGACATTTTGAATTTGTGCTCTGAAGAAGTTACAGATTTCTGGCTAAGGAGGTGGATTTCACCCATTATAGATTTAATAATGGAATTTTATCTAGAATTTTCTTTCTTTATTTATCAGCCTGGATCCACTCAAGCAGGAGTTACATTAATCTTGATCAAATATCAGGGGTTTATTTTATCAGCATAGGATGCCAGTTAGTTTTTCTGTCTGGTTAAGAATCCAAATTCACTGGCAAATGTCACGTCAGTGACAAACAATAAAGTTAAATAAATGTGTGGATGCTACCTACTGCAGGCTGTAAAGCAACGTCGTAAGTTGTACATAATATGGCATAATGTATGACCCTAAAAAAAGAAAAAAAACATAGTTGAAGATGTGGTGTAAGACTGATCAGGCAGTAATGTCTCAAATAAGGGCTTTGGCCAAAAAACATAATCCTAAAATAATTAAGACTGTTGAACCACACGCACTACAGTGACTTTCACAACAATTCATCAGGTACTTTGCCTGCGCATTTAAGACATGTTGCTGGCTAATTATCCTGCGGTGCAAAAAAACCCAAGACTTGGAAATTCATAAAAGTGAACTCAAAAGCAGATTTATTTTTAATATACTGGTGTTTGTACCCCCTTTGAATCCAAGAGTCTACATTGACTTTTTGCAATTAAATACTTCAGTAATCCTAAACCTCGACATAATGTTTTTGTTCCTACACCTTAACAACTAGTTTTTGATCTTGTGGTGGATTTGAACTCATTACGTGACACCACCACATAAAGCGAGAAAAGAAGCAGAGAAATGTCCAGCTAACAAAATAAACTGAGAAAAAACAAAGCTAACCAAAAGGAAAACAAGGAGTCCTGTGCTAAGACAAAACATTTCAAGCGACTTTCACAACAGAATGGCAGCAGTCTTTAAAACGTATCCTCCGCGACTTTATAGCAGATCATGTGGTAAGAAGGCCGCCGGAGGTCTCAGTGAAGGAGTCGAGTCAGTTCTTCTGCTCCCGGTGATCACAAACCAACGCAAGTCATTATGAACTTCATCCCTCCTGAGACCCACCGACAGCCGAAAGTCTTCTTTCTTTTATTCCTGGCTTGTCAAATAACAGAATTTGTTTCTCTCAACAGCTTCTGTTGGATGAAACGTGGGGATTTCTTGACTGCACCCGGCGGGGAAGCACCTCAACACTTCAGATGCAGAGGAAGACCTCGCCCCCAAAAAGTGTCTGTGAAGACGGTGCGGATTTGGCAATAAGAAGCAAAAGTGTGTGTCTGGTTTGGCTTGTCTGTGTCGGCTGGATTTGAACCTCTATGAATCTTGCAGCCTTATCTCATTCTCATCCTCATCATCATAGTCCCCGCCATCATCATCAGGCGTTCTTCACATTATATTCCTTCATTAATAGAAAATCCGTCACGTGAGATACAGTCAGAAGGTGACTATCAAACTTTAACTGTTGCACAAAAAAGAAGTCATTCAAGGGAAGAAATGGATCATCTCCAAAATAAATACACTTCCTGTGTCTGTGGAGAGTCATAATGTAGGTGTGGCCGTTCTCCTATAAAGCATCACGGTGTACAAAGTCCAAACAACTTATTTCTTTGCAAACAGTCTTTGTTTTTTTTGTTCTTCGACTGTTTGTTTTTTTCGCTGTTGTTTTTGTGTTAGAAAGGCCTGAGTTGGGTTTGTTCCTTCAGATCGGGACATGGATCCCCGACCGGAGTCTGACTCGCATCGAAATCCTCTGCAGGGAGCGGCGTGAATGTGCTTGGTTCATCTGACACACACGCAATCACTCACGCACACAAGCACACACACACACACACACACACACACACACACACACACACACACACACACAGTCACTCTCACCTTTACATGTGTGGAACTATCATTCCCGGGATTGCTGTTGGATGGAAAAACAAACAGAGGGAGAGACCCTTTTAAAACACAGCCAAATAGTTTTCATTGTCACACAAAATTCTTTCATGAATAGATCAATATGTCTTCACATCTGTGCAGCTGTGTGACTGCAGTGACATTTAAAACATCAACAGACCAATAAATCAGTAACATCGAGCAGGGACACATCATACAGTATAAGTCGGACTTATGCAATGCTGCTCGCTCAAACACACCCACCCACACAAATAAACATACACAAACACACACGTTAACACACACGTTTAGTTGTTTAGGAGAGCAGTTGGTGTATTTTATTGTATGTTTGTGTGTGAGAGATTGAGATCATGGTATATTTAAACCCAAGGGATGGGTGTCAACATGTGAGAGAAAGAGCCCAGCCCAAAGTCACACACACACACACACACACACACACACACACACACACACACACACACACACACACACACCCACACACACACACACACACACACATTATATATTATAACATATATAATGTATGTAAAGTGTATGGAACCTGTTTCTTTTGTTTGTCAGGTGCTCACAGGCACACAAACCCTAGGACAGGTATACCGCCCCTATAATCTGTCAAGAGAGTCGAACAGCTGTCCTTGTCGATCGCTCCATGGTAAGCTGCCAGTGTGTGATCCCTGAGTGTGTGTGACAGAGGAAAGTGTGTGTGTGTATCTGTAAGTGGGGAGTGTTTATTTCAGCTGTGCTTTGAGGCTGTGCTTTCAGTTCCCACACCACACACACACACACACACACACACACACACACACACACACACACACACACACACACACACACACACACACACACACACACACACACACACACACACACACACACACACACACACACAGCTAAACAAAGCCAGCAATGTTGAGAAATAAATTCCCTTTGCCAAATGTCCTTTTTTCTTGTCTGTGTAAATATTAAATAACTTCCTGTCTTTTTCTGTAGCCAACTGGAAGACAGGGAGGAGTTACTAGGCAACAGAAAGGTTTGCTCTGTGCCCTGGGATGAGTTGTTGATGAAAGGGTACAACTAAAGAGGATGCAGAGGTGATGATGAGACAGAAGTGAGTTTGGGAGAAAGGATAGACGAGGCCGGTAAGACATGTTGGGTTGAGTGAGGTTTAGTAATGTGAGTGGAAGATGATTCAGAGGTAGAACATGTCAAACAAGCAAATATACCTTTATTGAAATTAGTAAATTTACTAATTTAAAATGTGCAAAAACAATAATCTACTTGAAAAGATAGTGGAGGCACATACTTCAGGTGAAAGCCAGGCCTTGTAGAGAGTTGGCTGTTGAGTACTTGCTAGAGTCCACAAATGTTTGATCTGGTAGAGAGAAGAAGAGAGACAGGCAGGAGAGAGAAACAACAAAGAAAGGTTGTAAGGTCAGAGGAATATAACAAGGGTTAGATATCAGAGAGAGGAGGGATCAAAACTGTGAAGTACTACAAAAAGCAAACTTAGGTCAAATTTTCCTCATTAGAACAACCTGATATTGCCTGTGGTTGTCCATGTGTGTCTGTGGCTAATCTGCATAATACTTTGCATGGCCGGTTAGAGTTGAACGCTCAAGGAGCTCTTGCGGTTGTAGTGACTTTGCACTTTCTCAAAACACCTTTAATCCAACCAGTGACTGTCTGCTGACTCCTCCCTCCCTGGCCTTGGCCAATAGGGGCCGCTAATGATGACATCACAGCCTGCTGCACAGCCGATAATCTGCGCTCAGAAACTCACATTTATGGTTTTGGACGGTGCGATTGGCTTATTGCTAACAGCTAACACATCCCACACTGCAGAGTGCATAGAACCAGCTGCTATTGCTTTATACGCGTAGTAATTACAATTCATCCTGAGGGAGCATGTCTGCCTGTTGGACATTTCACAGCACTCATTACATTACATTATATTACATGTCATTTAGCTGACGCTTTCATCCAAAGCGACTTACAATAAGTAACTCCATTCAATAGCAGCTTCACAATGCAATCCATCTCACGGTTGTTATCATATTCCTGTCTGGATCGGAGCAGTGGGCTGAACTAAGACCTAAACATCGACCGTGCACCATCTGTCTCTTCAGAGACAAATGTCAAACAAAACAGGGACTGTAATGGCAGAATATCTGCTTGGGGAAGTCCTCTCGCCCGGCGTCCTCTAACTGACTGGCTGTCGTCATGGCGAATTACCTTGGAGGCCGTTGACGTTGGAGCTGGTACATGAGGGCGGAGGGGAGGAGGAGGGCCTGACCACCGGAGCGAAGGCGGACTTCTGCTTAACGGCCGCCGACACCATGTTGGCTGGAGAGAAGGAGAAAACGCCAGAAGAGGAGGAGCAGTTGGAGGGGAGAGAGGTGGAGGAGGCCATGGTGGGGCTGGATGGGACAACTGGTGGTAATTCAATGTTTTAGGGAAGAGAGGAGGAATAAGGAGAAAGAGAGAAGGAGGGAGGTGGTGTAATGAATCAAAGGATGGATTAAGGATGAAGGGTGAGAATAAAGGAGAGAAATTATGGTCACTTCATTGAAAATCATGGCTTCAATCTGAAATTCTACATTATGCGAGACATGTTCATAAAGATTTGTTTTCGTGATTTTACGTTTCAGAAATTAGAATTTGATATGTTAATAAAGGTCTAGAAAAGAACAATTTGGCTTTTGAGAATATGCTTTATGGTCAGAAGGATGCTGACAGCCCCGCCTTCTTTAATGGTTAGCCTTCGTGGCCTGAACTAGGCCATTTGGTTTTGATGAGTTTGGGAAAGTGCCTGTTGTGTTTTAATGTGAAAATTCCCTTTGTAATAAAGTCGGGTTCCTGCAGAAACAGCTTCAAGTGCAAGAACATCAGACACCTTTGAGACAAATGGACGACATCTCGGGATGGTTCCACTCTTCCAAAGTCAGATCCTCATTTCACCACTTCATTGCCAATGAGAAAGATATCAGCAAACAAACAACATCTGGGGTCCATCCAAATCCGTAACCCTCCCTCCCTCTTGCTTTCTGCTAAATGGACGAGGGATGCATTTAACCAAGCGAGAGAGAAGAGATGTGGCTGCCGGGTGAAAAGAAGCGAGGAAAGGAGGTAGGAGATGGTAGGAGATGGTAGGAGGACAAAATGGATTGGTGATTGTTTTTGGATGCACAGAGACAGAAAGGCCCATGGGGGAAATCTTCATTCGGGATGTGAGACTTTCACTTCCTGTCCAGAGACGTGTGTAGATGCAGTGTGCAAGGTTTCTATGACTGTGTGCAATTATTAACACCCGTCATTCAACTAGTCGCTACGTAACTGCATTTGAAGCATTTTGGTGGCTGCTAAGCGATCTTTATCGTAAGAACCTTCACCACAGAAGAGAAGGAGCTCACAGAACATGTATCTTTCTGTGGCGCAGTGTGGGATTGGCAGTGGAGGAAACACACACACATGCGCACTCACTAGCATAAGGCGAGTTGGCTGCAGAGCCGTTGAGGAAAGTAGGGGAGCCTCCCAGGTTGTTCATGCCGCTGTTGTTCGCGTAGCCGTTCATGGTGCTGGTGACAGAAGTGTAACCGGTCTGCTGCGGCGTGGAGCTGGGCACGTAGCCGTGAGGGGACACGCTGCTGCTGCTGCGCACGAATCCTGCGGCAGGAGGAGGAGGAGGAGGAGGAGGAGGAGGAGGAGGAGGAGGAGGTTAGACAGTTGGTCGGAGTTATGTGAACACAGATCATTAAATGTAAATGAAGACAAAATATGTTCTTCCATCGCATGTCTTCTGTTAGACTGGTGGAAAGAAAACATCTATGTTACATAATCACAAAGTCACAAAGTTTATTTGACTACATTTGCATTTTAACTTTCGGTGAACTTGTATTACCACTGCAATATTTTGTTGGCCATTTATCAAGCAGTTAAGATGACTGTTTACTCTGAAACACGTCCATATTAATACATTCACAAGAAGAATTTATTTATTTTTATTTTAACGCAAGAGGCAACTTGTAAATATCTTACAAGTAAACTGTAAGCGGTATTGTGAGTTTTCTTGGTCAAACTCATTGACATTAAAATAATGAACACTTTCATAGCCTCACCCTGATTGGCCTGTGGGGGTTCGGAGACATTGACGGACAGCTGCCCACTGAAGGAGTTGACCCCCATCATGCCGCTGTGGTTGGAGCCGGAGAGCTGGGAGTGTCCTCGTGGGACGCTGTAGAGAGCTTCTGCAATGTCCGCCGCGCGCTTCAGAATGATCTCCTACAGGAGGGGGCAGAGCACAAAGGGACGGTTCCCACAAAGCTGACACGTAAAACAACCCTTTTATTTTCTTGTTTTGCTCGTGTGCGATTCCCACCTGGTTATTATGGGGCAAACCATAAAGGGCTTCTACCAAGTCGGCTGCTCTCTTTAAAATAACCTCCTGAGAAAAAGAAGAGAAAAAGAAAAAGTAAAAATACACAATGTATCTTCACTCCATTTAACGGCAGATTATGCTGCTGTCAAGTCTATGGCTTTTCTGTGTATTTATTTGTGTCTAGCATAAAGTGCATTTAAAGAGCTTTGTAGGCTCTTCTACAGTGTATTACTGTTCATATCAGACCACACTTGAATGATGTGAAAATGATGTTGTGTGACTGCCGTGATTTTTATTTAGTGATTAAAAACCATCCAGTGTTTGTAAAGTTAATCTCGTGTTTTAATCTCTTTCCACGTCTGCTTTGCCGGCCCCCTCAGTCCCTCTTTTTCTCTCGACTCCCTCCCCGGCTTCTAAGGCGTCTTGTTTAACAGATAATGTCCTGTCGTTTCTACAGTGTGAGGCGGCCTGACCACTGAGAAAAAATGACTCAGTTCTTCACAGCATTAACCTGCACTGTGTGAAAATCTCTCTCACACACACACACACACACACTGATGGTTGGCTGCATGTGTGCTCTTTTGAGTTTGTGCCTGCGGAACATATTGCCTCTCCATCAGCGTGTGTGTGTGTGTGTGTGTGCGTGTGTGTGTGTGCATATGAGAGGTCACAGTGCCAGTCAGCAGTTTTAGTGTGCCTCTCCATGGTGCTAAATTCAATCTTTTACACATTATTATGGCCAAGCAGGGTCTCCGCTAACCTCCACTTATTAGACTGGTGAGCTGAGTGGCTCTCTCATACACACACACACACACACACACACACACACACACACACACACACACACACACACACACACACACACACACACACACACACACACACACACACACACACACACACACACACACACACACACACACACACACACACACACACACACCCACGTACACACACGCACACATTCACAGAAACCTGATCCTGAATGTGCGAGTGGTTCCAGTAAGGAAGTAGCTGATAAACGGGAAGGAAAGATGATCCTCTGGTAATATCATCATTATAAAGTATACGGGCCTCTGCTACTAAATCACTCAAAGCCCCTGGATCAATGCGCTTACAATTCTTTGCCTGTTTACGTCTTTTTGTATTTAGAAACCACAATATCACAAACCACAAAATTGCATCACCTAATTAATTTCTCCCAAGTTGCGTCTGTAAATAGGAAAGGATTGTTTGCCGGATTATTTCCTGCACAAATGAACAGTGCTTCCAGCTGCATTGTGTTGAAATGCATCAGAATGAAAGAGTTTTGTTGATCATTTAGTTTCAAAAGACCTTCAACTTCTGTCAATAAGAAATTGAAATTGGGGACTAAAGCTGTCTCCTGCTTGTCAGTTCAAACAGATGAACTGGGTTTGTGCTTCGCTGCTCTACAGTAACAGTGACAGACACCAACTCTGAAATGTGTTGTTGTTAATCACAGACAGCAGGATTTTTCTTTGATTCCTTTAATTGCTGCAATAAAGCCTGATTTGGAGCTTTAATCTAAAAGTATATGATTTGTCTTGTTTCATGTGATTGTCCTGCATTGTCTTTAACTGTTGACACATGCTTATGGAGTATGCGCCTGACATGTGCCCATCATGTTCGTGCCTGGTCAGTCTTTAAAAAAGAATCACAACATCCTTTGAGTGTATTTAAATCATCATTTAGACATGTTTGGTACAATCTATTCTTGTCTGTGTCAGGTAAATATACACACAGACGGACAGTCGGAGACAAGTGAAACGATTTGAAAGATGTGTAAGAAAATGCAGCTGTGTTGGCAGAGAGAAGGAAATAACTGGAGGTGTTATGAACGGCTCTCATGTGAAAACCACATACACACACACACACACATTGTAAACATTAGGAGGAGTAAATGCTGAGTATCTGTTGAGTCTGATGTGTGTGTGTGTGTGTGTGACGTGCCAGCAAAGACATGACACACACATGACTTATTCCTCCCTAATGCGGCTACATTAGTTGCTTGATCCGCTTCTAATGTCCCATTAGAGATGCCGTACACGCAGGGTCACACCTAGATGATGTCATACCGCACATCTGGGCTCAGAGGGATGTGGGCCACAGTCACCCAATCACACACACACACACACACACACACACACACACACACAAGCAAGCACTCCAAGTATTACATGCACACACATATTTGGCTTATACGCATGATGGGAGTGTTTAGAACATGTGGTTTCAGACCAATTCTCCTCACTGGTGAACATCAACAAATATATACATTGTACATAAATATATAGATTGCAGGTTTCCTCAGTGCATCACCAGAATTACTCATTTTGATAATGCTGAAGTCACAACCTCAGTGCGATGTGTGACATCATCAAATGGAGGGGCACACAGGCCAGCTGAGTGAGTCACCAGTCCATCGAGGCTGACACACTCTGGGTGACCATTCAGACCATTCACAAAGAACGGTGTGCACATTTTTTAACACAAGTAATCCTTTAAAGTATCAGTGTCAACAATATGCCATTACTTTAAATATAATAATGTAATCCTGGGAAATAATAAAATGCAGTGAAAAACATCAAATCTGACTTCATTCCACTAATAAAGTGGTCTACAATTGAGCAATTTGTGTCCTTCTTTCATTACATTTGAGAAATATTCTGAAACCTGAGTGTTTTTTCCCCTGCTTTTTTTGCTGATGAAAGTAAACATAAAGCGCTACAGGCCAAGAGAAGTTATTGATTTCTTTGTGCATCCAAAGAAGAATTTCTGCTTCTGCTTAATTAGTTACTGGCTGAGCGTTTTGAGGCTTCCCTGTTTGTATGCGTTTCATCATATGCAGCAACTGCATGTGCACATATGGATGGATGCTGAAGAGATCGCACTCACACAAACTGGCAGCTGAACACTCGTGTTTGTGTGTGTGTGTGTGTGTGTGTGTGTGGAGGGCAAAATCACTTCAGTGTTCACTGAACAATAAAAGAATCGTCTGTCCACTGGTAATCCTCTCATACACTCCACTGCCCTGTCTGTCTGTCTGTCTGTGTGTGTGTGTGTCTTCATGGGCTTGTAACCAACTCAAATAACTGCAATGAAAGGACTGATCGATACTCCGAACACGCAGGCAAGTCTGTGTGTGGTGACAACCAAAACGCCGTGTTTGTTAAAACGCATAAAACACCAGGAACATTGTTCTAAACGGAGAGCATGGCCAGTGTCTAACTCGTGTGTTCAGGGAAAGTGTCAATTGAAATCTGAATTACAATCTGAATTCTGATTCTTCAGATGCCCGTGCCCCTAAAGGACATGCTCTAAATGTTGTCAATGGTCTGAAGGTACTGCACACTTGGCCCCCCTGTCCAGGTTGCAATTAACTGTATAAATAAATCAAATAATAATAGTATGCAGGAGGTAAAGCTCCAAAACCCCTCTTCTTTTTGAATCCAGAGAGGAAGCATCAAATAACCAAAGAGAAGCTCTCGGATGAAACCCACAAACATTTAGACAAGCAAACATACACATACACTACATGTCAGTCAGATGACCCTTATTGTAATCCTCCCTTTTCCCAACATGACCATTGGGACTATGGATCCACAGTCTTCACAACATTAGAAGCGTGAAGTTTGTGCGTGATGTATTTAACACGTTCATGGGGATATTGCACATTAGATTGCTAACACATGAGCGGGAGGCAGGGTGTGGGCAGGGCGGCGATGAGGTCGCTTCATAGCCACATCATCACATCATGACCAGCGCCCACTCTTTGATGATGTCACAGCACAGACAGCCAGTCCTGGAGCGGCTCCAGAGGGGACAGGGAGCCAATCAATGGCAGCTGTTTAAAAGGTCATGACCCTGCCCACCCAGATAGGTAAGCTCTAAGTATGTTCTCTCACACACACACACGCACACACACACACACACACACACACACACACACACACACACAAACATCTAAAAGTCATCCTGCATGTACAGATCACGATGACAGGTTTTGGAATCAAAGCCGCGCTCAACGTTTGGTGATAATAGTTTCCATCTGCTGATCTTTTAAACACGCCGCTTGATCTCCAGCTGATAAACAAATAATCAGATATGACTCTGATCTGTAGCAGATTCAAACACGTCCATGTGAACGGGTTTAAGCAGCTCACACACGCAGAGTTCACAAAGAGGTAGATAGACAACCCACAAGAGATTCGAAAAGACGTGTAAAAAAGAAATATGAAAGAAATATACAAGTAACACACACAAAACGAACAATTAAAACATAAACAAGAAAAGATGTTGTTTCTAGTGTTTTGAATGAATGTAATCTCTTTATGCTTCTTCTTTGAACGCAGAGTAACTCAATGTTGACTGAGAATTTGCTGGTTTGATCTCTGTAGGAGTCACACAGACAGTGTAGCTGCTACAGAGAAGTAAAAGATGAAGCCTTTTTATTCTATGTCCATTGTCCGGTTTTGGCATTAAATAAATGTGCAAACAAAGGGTGAATGTACATTTCTTTGGGTACCTTAGGTAGCCTCTCGGGATCCCCTGGGTGCCGAGGAATGACCTTCTGAAGCCTTTGGAAACCGTAGTCAATGGTCGGCTCATTCAATGCTGCAGAGGACAAAGAGAAAAAAGTGTGAAGGAGTAGAAAATGAGGTCTCTTTGTCAATTCCTCCAGCTTCATGCAGCAGATTACACAGCATCTGCATAAAGACATCAACTTCCGGGAAAATTCTGGAGAACAGTGCATCTTCAGCTATCAACTAATACCATGAATACTACCAATTTCCAACAATATATCACATATATTGTAAAATGCATTGCCTTATAGACTGACCAATGAGAAATGATGGGAAATCTCCATTTTTGTCTTAAGTACAATCTAAATGTGCTGATTTTCCATTTGACTCATTTTCTGTCTCTTTCTACATGTCCATGACAAAGAAAACAACAGATCCTGTTGTGATGATTTGTTAACTGTCCGCTTCCTGTCAAAAAGAAAAACAGCAGGTGAAGGTTTTGTGAGGAAGAGCCTTAATGCTCTGCACGGAGGGATGTTAAAGTGTAAGAATAATTTGCTTGCCCAGCTGTGACTTTTACACTTATTTGTGCTCGCGGAAACTGACAGGGATTTACCTTCATAGACTTGTCTTGAAGAAAATGATTTTGAGTGCTGAAAAGTTGAATATTTGGTTTAAAATAATGCCATGAGGTACATGAGGAAATAGTTTAGTTAAAATTGGCTTTTAAACAATTACAAAGTGGGACACCGCTGTTCCACTTTCAACATCATGAATAGAAGCCCAACAACATGCAAATGTTCAAGGATGAAAAGATCTGGTGGAATAACTCATGGTGTCAAAAGCATCTGTACGATAATAACACCAGGGGTATAATTTAAAAGGGTATTAAAGAATGCTTAGTGTGCACTATAATGTTGCAATTATGTTCCTCTCTAGTCCTTCTCCGATCAGCATGTCAATCAAGTCGGGCTCTGAAAGCTCTGTCAGTCGGAGTTTAAAGACGTCTGTGTGCTGAACATGTGTCTTCAGCCCATTACTGACACTAACGGCGTGTGCACCTTGTGTGTGTGTGTGTGTGTGTGTGAGGCAGATAAAGGTTGGGAATAAGATAAGAAGAAAGAGGTAGAGGCATCACTAGATGAAGAGATGTAGATATGGGGTGCATCTATGTGTGTGTGTGTGTGTGTGTGTGTGTGTGTGTGTGTGTTTTCCACGTGTGCGGCTGGAGTGATATTTGGGACTTTCCACATCCGTACATAATATTGTGATGTTGTATAGTTTCTTTTAGCATTTGCGTGTGTGTGTGTCTTATATGTATCTCTATTTTATTATGACATCACAGTTTCTGATTTCTGTTATGTCAAACACCTCAATTTGTTAGCACGATGACTTCATTAATACCAGATGTTCAAATGTCCTGAATAAAAAAGATTTTTTTATATTTTAATTCTGTACACATTTTGATTTATAATTACATCAACATGATCGGTGTAGAGGAGTCAGGTCGAGGAGAACTGAGGAGGAAGTGAAGTACAGGCTAAATGGAAGAAAAGTAGACTAAAATAATACAATTCAGTTAAAAGAAGAGGAGATGGGAAGAAAAGGAGCCGAGAAGGGAGCGTTTGTTAAACGGAAAGCTCAACTCCGCTGAGAAAAACAAAACTACAAAAACAGATGCCTAACAGTCGGTGGGATATCAACTGTCAGAAATAACTGCCAGTGTCAGATACACACGCTCTGTTCATCTCTGGAGACGTTTAACCGATGCCAACTCTTAATATAACACACACACACTCACAAATACACAATATGTACACAACAGGATGACCTGGAGTAGTTGTCATGCCTTGGTGCCTAAAATGTATCCAACCGACTCTTTATTGATAGAACAATGTGCTCCCTAAATCATTGCAGGGTGTGTGATTTTGTGTGTTTATGGGTTTGTGGCGCTCTGTATGTGTGTGGAGGTTAATATCAGACATTGTGTACTTTGAAGACAAAAGGTCAGGCTTCTTTTTGCACAGAAATAGTATCAATGCAACAAAAGCCATCCAACTGATTACACATCAGCAGTAAAAAGTATCAGCAACACCAGTGGGTCCGTCCACAGAAACAATGGTCACACCGACACACGCCGACGCCGAACACACACACACGTCCAGTCCTACACATGGGAGACGTCCCAGGAACAACAGCAACATCCAACCTGGACGACCAAACAACACAACCGCATCAGTTTGAAAGGGTTGTCTAGTCTTCTCTCTCAATGAAGACCCACATTGTTTTTGTTTTGTTTCACTTATATAACCTCATCAAACGGAGTAAAACTGCAGCTGTAAGAAAAATACGTTTCATTCCAAAGTTAAATTGACAATGAACTTTTTTTTTGTCTTTCCTAAAAATCCTTTAGTGCTTTGGTGCCTTTCCATTATGGAGCGTGCTACCCTTCCTGATCTTTGGTTCCAGTGACCAATGGGTCAGAAGTGATGTGGTCACATGGTCACAGCCAAAACTAAAGCCACTTTGGTTGGTTGATGGTTGTTTTCCACCATTCCAACAACAGTCATCATTTCTTATTTTCCTGACCATGGAACTAAGAACATGCTGCCTGCGTCTCTGCACGAATCCCTTCTCTCCTTCTCCACCTCCCCGTCCTCCATCGACGATGCCCCCCCCCCCCCTTTTTTCCTTAACTACACCTTCTGCCACTTTCATCCGTCCATCCTCCCTGTCCAGTCCTCCATCACGCTCCCTCCAGCCTGGCTCTTCCTCCCAGAGTCCAGGGCTGCCCACAGATCAATACTCATAGAACTTTCATGAGGACAGACCCTCTGCTCCTGTTTCACAATAAAATGTGAACAGAAGGAGGCAGAAGAAGAGGAGGAGAGGGGGGGAGTAGTAAAGAGAAAACGCATGTCTGCGCTTATGTATGTGCTTCTATTACCACTTTGCCGCGGTGATGTTTTTCTAGTTATCTTTTGGGAGTTCTTAAACCAAGGAGAGCAAAGGAAGTTTAGGAGGGAGGGGGGGAGGGTGTGCAAGGGTGGAGCTGGATGAAAAAAAAAGGCACGCCTGACGTAGAAGGAGAACAAGAGGTGGAGGAGAGAGGAGGTGTGGTGTGATCGATTCTCTGGCCAGCCAGCGGTTCAATACCACTGAATTATTGCTTCATTCTTCCCCTTATGAGATGAGATCTCTTTCTCTCTGGCTCCACTCTCAGTGACTCTGTGTGTGTTCGGCTATGTGTGCATGCGCATGTGTGTATCTGCATGTGTGTAGCGGTACATGTGTGATCCACTTACCAGCAGATCAATAATTTACAATCTGGTTTTAAAAGTCCACCTTTCCGTCTCTCTTTTTTGTGTCTCTTGCTTTGAACTCTTGTCTCACTCTCTTCTATTTTCAATCTTTTTTTCTCTCCTTCTCTTCGTCCGCTAAATTAACTTTAAATTGTTCGTGAAAGAGTAGAAAGCCTAAAATTGTGCGACTCCTTTTTTAGTTCTTACTGAAAGTTTCTTCTCCTCGGCTGGGATTTGAATCTTTGCATACATGCACATTGTGTGTATGTGAGAGCATTTATTGATCTCCCCTTTGTACTAATATATTTTATAGAAGTGTGTGATGTTGGCCCAGCAGGCCAATGAAGCCGCCATACGACACTGTGTGTATTTATGTGTGTGTGTGTGTATGTGTGTGTGTGTAGTAGACCATCTGTTTACCAGACTACTCACCATCTTTCCCTCATATCTCTCTGATTTACAATTACTTTCAACTCCCGCCCGTGTTTGAAAGTGTGTGCGTGGTACGACACAACCCTTCATGCAAGGCTGGCTTTGTGTGTGTGTGTGTTTAAGTTGTGTGGTTGTATGCTAGTGTATTTAATTGCTTGCTCCGTACAGCCAGAGGCAAACGAGGCTAAGAAGCACCGTGAAACCTCATCAGCCAATCGGCTTCCACTGCCACGACCTTTCACCAGCGACTTCCAGGAAGAAGTTGACCTTGAGGCGGGGTCAGGAAACCGTGGTAACAGATCGTGTTTCCTGGGTCACATGTTGAAGCCATCAGCCAATGGCGAGGTCACGGGGGGGATCATCACCGCCCAATAGGGGACGCAGTTAGACACCAGACGAACCAATTACCAGCCGGCTGGCCTCAGGGTCGCACCAAAGACGCTTTGACTGAAGACCATTGAAGGAGGACAGAAACTACAGATCAGGAACATTTTAGCGACACGTAGCACCACTCACACTGCCCATTAAAGGATAATCTTTCCAACTTCAGCAAGACATCCTTTTTCTATTCTTACGTTACATTTTAACCACTTTTTTTGCATTCTTTACATGCTTTTTGAAGCACAGTGAGACGTTTGAAACAAAACTCACTTTCTGAAGCCCTCTTTGGGAGATATTTTAAGCTTTTATGGATTTAAAGCCCACATAAAAAGTGACAATTTATTCACGGTGAGTTGTTTCTTCCCTATTGATCAGGCTTAAATCCTCATCTTTATAGTTTTGGTCATTAAATGTCACCAAAGAATTTATACTGCAGCTGTTTTTCTTTTCTGTCTTTTCTCTCTGGGAATGACGTCATTCTTACGGGGTGATGGAGCCATGTTGAGCGGATCAATACCAGACATCACATCACCTCCATCCATCGCCACATGCATGTCCGAACCAAATGAGCAAACACACACACACACACACACACACACACACACACACACACACACACACACACACACACACGCACACGCACACACACGCACACTTTCTTCTGCATTTCATTCTTTTTTCATCCTTGACTGAGTTTTGGAGGAAAATGCTCATTCGGAGTCAACAATCCGGTCAGAAATCACACACGCTTCATCCAAGATTGTGTGTGCGTGTATGCATGTGTGGGTTGGTGTGTGTGTGCATGTGTGTTAGTAAACTGGGTGTTCTGGATGATTTCACTAATAGTTTCAGCATGCAGAGTCATAAAGAGCAGACTGTTTAATTGTAGCTGGTTTTAACGAGGCTCTGATTATGGCAGCATTCTAACCAGTGTGGCTCGTTAATGTCGACTAATCTACAGTCATTAGTTCAACACTGTCTGGCCGGAGAGTGAACTGCAACTCAGACGCTATTCAAACAAGCAGACATAAACACAAATTGGCCACATTTCATACATAGAACACATTTATACAGTGTATATATTAGGGCTCAATAGATTTTATAAAATGAACTAATTAATCTCACATTTTGAAATTCACTAATCGCGATTTAACGTTTTTCTGCTGAAGACTAACTCTTATGAATGAACGATTTGATTTTCTTTAACGTAAAACTACACACATTTGATCATCTTCCAGGCAGAATTCCACCACCTCTGCAGACTGTGCTGCGCAGGGTACACGTTGAGATTGAAGTAGCCTAGAAGCTACCAACGTGTTGCAGGCGTTATCGCGGCCTAAAGTGCTGCGTGTGGCACTCGCCCCTCTTATGTTTGACACGTGGAGGGATTCCTCTGCACAGTTCTCTGCTGTATGTCGCGCCTGTTTGTTTTGCAATGCAAAAAGCTCTCTCCATCTTCAGATACCGTCCTGTTTTCTCCGATCATACTGAATGCAGGCGGCTTTGTGTCAGAGGTGAACGCACAGCGGAAGTAAACATAGCTGCGTTAAGATATCGTAGCGCATGAATTTCACCCACAATAATTGCATAGATCTAAAACGTTAACTTTGACAGCCCTAATTCGTATATACACAATTAAAAAAAACAGCATGTGTTGGCCTACCTGTGTATATGAACCTTCCAGGTGTGCCTTTGCAGAACTGTTTGGACTTGTAAGACAGAGTGACCTCAACGACCCCGGGGATGTGTCTGGGAGGCGTCTGCACCCGGATGGCATGCGGCGTGATCAGCTAGAGATGGACGGGAAGCGCAGACCAAGAGTGAGTAAACAAAAACACGTCACCTGATCAGGGCAAAGTAGTGCAGCTCTGCACGGTTAGATCAGTGCGACTGGGGTTTGGTGAGTTGTTACTAAATCACAATAATCCTTGACATAACCTGTAGTCATCATGAACTGGTTTGGGTGGATGTTATTGTGCACACTTAATGGGGAGGAGAATGAGATATTGATGTAGAATGCATTTAAAATCTTAGATATGTATTGATTCAAGAATCATATTAATAGACTAATGTCATGCTTTATAATATTTTCTGGACTGTCTTTTTTTACTGGACTTTTCGGCATACAACAGTGTCTTTTAATCTCATTTGTATTGTGACATGCCAAAAAAACAAAGCAACACTATCTAAAAAATATGAAATTTTAGGGATCACATTTTATGGATGTTTTTCAAAAATTGTTTAATTATTTTTGACAAATGTCCAGGTAGAAGGAAAAGTTGCAGACAAACAGGACTAAACATGCAGTCGCTTTACACAGACAAGTTTGTTCAAGCTTTTTCCTCATCGATAGTCGGCTTGAGTGAAAATGAAACATTTGGACGGCCAAACGTCCATTAGAGCCACTCTGAGTAACGCCGAGAGAGCTGAGTCAGTTTGAACTAAAACTGTGACTCTGTACACATGTTAGTGTGTGTAAGTGTGGCTCTCAACACTGTAAACAAACCCCACAGCTCTTAACACACACACACACCCACACACACACACACACACACACAGGGGGTTGTTGTTGGAAGCGAGCCACGGTGGCTCTGCGCTCACGGTGAGTGGAGTCAGAAGACAAATAAACACTCTGTAGAGGAGTTGTGCTGGCCAAAAAAGTACCATGGCGAGCTCTGTATGTGTGTGTGTGTGTGTGTTTGTAAGTGTGTTTTTTTTTAGGGCATTAAGCCAATGGCTATCAAAATTTGCTGATTTGATCAGTATTCCACCGAGAAGGGAGCGAGGGAGTGGTGGCAGGGTACAGATGGGCGGCGGTTGCTTGTTGGTGGGGACTCATTAGCGAGGCAGACCTCATTTAGACAAACATTAACACACAAACATTCACAAGATCACACACAGTTAAGAGCCCGACCATGAGGAGAAGTATGTTTTCATATTGAATTACTTCCAACGTCCGAGGGCAAAAGCACACGGTGGAGGGGTTGGAACAACATCGAGACGGGATGATGATTGCTGGCAAACTGACCTCGCTCCAAACCAGCATGGTGCCGAAGATGACTTGGAGCCCATCGAAGAAGTTGTCTCCTATGATGATGACCGTGGCGCCCCCCGTAGTCCACCCCTCGCTGGGGCTGATGGCTTTAATGCACGGAGCTGCTCCTGGTGGGATGAGAGGAAGGAGTAGAGTAGTCAGGACAAGGGGGACATTTTAATATTAAAGGTTGTTTAAATCTGACACGTAGAACTCAGATCAACAGGCCATTCAACAACAAGCTTTCATAGAAAGCTTTTGTTTGATCTCAGCGTAGAGGGATATGTGGCTTTAAGCCTTTCTATCCCTTTTACATCTGCATCTCTCATCATGCTACACCCTTGGCTTTTGGCTTTGGTCCAGTTCAGCACACCACACCTACTGTCTGAACACACTGTAGATACTGAGTCCTTAGTCCCTCGCCATCGTCTTTTTACTAGTGAGGCTTTTCCTTGTAGATTTGTCGACTGAGTGCAATGAGAGAATAATTGAAGGAAATAACTGCAGAGGTTCTAGATAGTTGCTTTTATTTTAATTAAAGGTCCTTAAAGTCCTTTTATCTAGTTTTTGAGGACTTTTAAGATACAACGGAATTTAATTGGCTTTAACTAAAATAAAACCTCTTTTCTTATGGGATGCAATTAACAGGTTGTATGATAACCTTGATTTAATGGTGATATTCACTATTTGTCAAACAAACATACATTTCCCCTGCAGGTCTTTTGAGACCTAGATGTTTCACTAATAAATAAAGATTTGCTCAATTTGTGGCAGTTAAAAGTCATTTTCTTTCAAAATGTTTAAGAATAAAAGTACTATTTTTAAATATTATTAATTAATAAATGTACCCCAAAAAAAATTAATTTACTTTAAAAACACTTGTGCTGGTTAATAACTGTGTTTGTCCCAAAGCCCGACTGACATGACAAATAAGCAATTTTTTTAAACTAATGAAATGACAACAATAACACACACAGAAGGATCAGTATGCATCCTATTACATAACACTCAGCTTTATGTCACTTTGGTATATGTGAGTGTGCGTAAGCTCATATCCAATCCCACATTACAACTATAAAAGCTTGCCTG
Source organism: Pungitius pungitius (assembly GCF_949316345.1). Classification (NCBI taxonomy): domain Eukaryota; kingdom Metazoa; phylum Chordata; class Actinopteri; order Perciformes; family Gasterosteidae; genus Pungitius; species Pungitius pungitius. The sequence continues at coordinate 9,865,502 of NC_084915.1, read as the reverse complement.
TCAAAAAAAATCCTCCTCCTATGTGTGTGTGAGATTATCAGCCCAATTTTAACAATGTCCTTTACTCTGGGTGTGTTTCTGAAAGAGAATCAAAATTATATTAGACCTGACAACATGCACACAGACACACACACACACACACACAAAGACAGAGCATCACACCAAGCTTTGTGTGTGTGTGTGTGTCTGTGTGTGTGTGTGTGGAAGGTTGGATTAGCCATATGGAGGGGCAGGAATCACCTGATAGGATTAAACCATCAACCATCTGGTGGCCATGCTGCTCACACGCATTCATGCACAGACACAGACACACATACGCACTCATTTTACCGTGTTCGAGGTAAGACTGGGTTCCTTCCACGGGATCGAGTCTGCGGGCCCGTCGCCCGTGTTTGGAATTGTTGTGGACAAACATGTTGTCGGAGACTGACAGGACATGTCCATCGACACTCACTGTCGTCGATACCACCACCTGGGGAGCAGCAAGGGGGAGGGGGGGGTGCAGGATGGGGGGGGCAGGATTGGCGAGGCGGGGTCAGACAGACCGAACGGTCAGATAACGGTGGAGAGGGTTGGGTGAGGCAAGGGGAGGAAAGGGGAGGAAGGTATAGAGCGTGGACAAAGAGGTAGAGGAGCAGGGGAAGGACAAGGGGCAAGAAGAAAGGAAATAAAGAGAAGTTCCTAAGTGTGGCGTCCAGAGATCACTGCAAGCAGGAGTTAACAGCGTGAAACTGAGAAAAGCTCCTTAAATGTAACCTCTTATCGCTGCTATTACCACCACATTCAACACACACTGAGTAAGTCTGCGTGTGTGCGCGGGTATGTGTGCGTGGTGTCTATCCTCCTCTGTTCAATAGTTCCTGATGGGTCCAGCCCTTAATTATCTCCCAGGGAAACAGAGCTGTCTTCTCTGGTTCCACTACAATAGAGCAGCACAATTAGAGGCACAGATACTGTCACACACCAAACGACACCAAACGACTCTCTCTCTGTGCTGTTCAAACACACACACACACAGCAAGATACAGCAAGCACACCAATATATATATATATATATATATATATATATGTAAACATATGCACACACACACACGCGCGCCATGGTAATAAATCTATCTGTATCTTCTGGGTGTCCAGTATCTCCACTCAGACTCAAGTGGGGTCTTCCTGATTGTGTGGTGGCCGTGAAGAAAAGGAAATAATAAAGACCACACAGCCTTATTCATAATGTCTTCTTTCTACCTTTCCACACTCTCCTCGCCGTCTCCCTGCATTGTTTGTTTCGTTATATTATGACTTTTCAAGGTCAGAATCTCATGTTTGCTGTAAAGGTGCTGATAACTTATTTAATTACAATGAAACACACACACACACACACACACACAGGATTGTGTGTTCTGTTGACTTCACACCTAAAGTTATATTTATTGGTGTTACAATAAACATAACTTTGTGTGAAGTCAACAGAATACACAGTGAAAAACAGAGACTAATGTAGAGGACATGGAAACACACACATACAGCTGTAGAATTAAATGATGAGAGTACAGAAGTTTTTCTACCTGGAACCTCCTCATGTCGCGTGGGTTTCCTGCGTTTTTTAGACAGTTCTGGTTGCACTTGAGGAAAAACTTGAGGAAGAATCTGTACAGACAGAGAGAGCAGATAATATTTCAGGTTAACACTGGACCACCTGCAGCACAGACTGAACCCCAAATACAGAGAATTTCCTTGCGGATTCACTTGTGGAGCAAGTTTTCTGTTCCTAAATCCACACCCCAGACTGTTTTGAAATAGCACGTAGTGGAATTGGATCAGCATCAGCAAGAAGGCAAATGAAGCAGCATCACACTCACTCAGCAAAACTGGAGAAAATCTTTGTGATTTCCAAACTTCAACAAACTGGAACTTCCAAAGACCATCCGGCTTTTGTCTTTTCTTTGTCTTTGTTCAACTCGAACTTTGTCCTCTGGGATTATTTTTTTTACAATTTTACAGTTACAAATACTTTTGTAACTGGAAACAGAAAACACTGCATATGGGTTGGGTTGGGTCTGCTTTAGATACAACGATGACTGTGCCGTTAAAAGTGTAAAACTGCAAAGGCAACCAGAATCTGGTGACAAGTTTGCAGGTGCGCAAATCATTAAGAAAAGAGGAACCATGTTGACATTGTGTGTTTTAAACCGGACCATATGTCATGAATCTATATTACAGAATAAATCACACACACAGATGGCCATCAACAGTTAACAAACACGTCCAGGTTGTGTTTTGGTGTGAGCCAGCTGGCCAGCCTGGCAGAGGCAACGACACACACACACACACAGCAACACAGACACACACACGTTGGCATATACGTTTTGTTTGTCACATCTGTCTGTGGGTAACAACTCGATAAAAGCCACACAACTTCACAGGCAGGGCGATGTTTCCTCCTCACTGTGTTTTCTGTGCACAAACACAATATGATGTTGTAAGAGGCGGCTGCTGCTTATAGTTTCTGGACGACGATATTTTAGGCCCTGAGTTCGGCTTCCGGCCGTCGCCATCATCAGAAACAGCAGTGAGATCAGATGGTGGAGCCAAGTACAAGCAACCCGTCAATCCCAATGTGGCCACACCCTGAAGCATTCATTCATTCATTTTATGAACATAATGTTGTATCGAGGAGGACATGGAACTATTGATTGAGATCATGAATTCACTTTTGAAATGTTTACTAAGATAATACATCAAATGAGAAGTATGATTATTTCATCAGTGACATTGAATTGATAAATTCAGACTTTTCCATTGGGAAAGAGGAGTTGCAAAGAAAGTAAGTTTATGTCATTTCCCCGTTGACTGGTAGGAACCATGTAACCATAGGAACCGCATGGATGAACAGCCACTTCTTTTAACATAAAGAAAAATCGTCATCTTTCTGCCGCAATAGAAGTAAGCTCCACCAAAACCATGCTAATCTATTGTATTGGGTTCCATCACATTGTGTCCAGTGTTTGTTTTTATCTTAAACTAGTTAAACTCCAAAGAAAAACTCTCTGTACCACCACCATTCCCTCGTGGCAGAGCTTGCTGCTCCTTTGTTCAAGAGATGACAGCCTTTGTACCGTACGTTCACAACAAAGCAGAGGTGTGTGTGTGTGTGTGTGTGTGTGTGTGTGTTTGAGTGCAAACATGTACTCCACATGTGAGTGTATGCGTGTAACGGTGCAGCACAGCCCAGTGGCAGGTCTTAGTGTAAAACTCTGCGTTAACGAGCTCAGGCTTCGTTATAACACCGGCGCGGGGATTCTGCATGCCTAATTATCTTGACCCCTCACCCCTGGGTGACAGCCTATCACAGTGTAGGACAGCCACGGTGACCCACGCTGACCTCCCACTGTCTGGCCCTTCTCAAAACCCTAGCACAGCGTTAACACAAGCACTCAGCTGACCCTACGCCGAGTATTTCTGTACAAAGGATGTGGTGGGGAGGTGCACACACTGCTCTGATCAACGTGAAATGGGAAAAAGACTAAATCTGCGATAGAAGAAGTGTTGAGATCTAATAGAAATGCTAGAAATCTAGCTTAACGGTAAAACATATTGACACACAAATGTCAAAGTATTTCATCTAACAGTAAGTGCAATGCTAATTTATTTTTATGTGCTGGGAGAGAATGATAAACAAGGACTACACATTCATTTACTGTTTCAGTGTTTCCGAGGTCATGAAGGACGTCTCACATGTTTTTTTGTGACACAGAAATTGCGAGGCCTCACATACCCAAACCTAAAATAGTCCAAATGTTTTACACAGAGTGCTATAGAAATGTTAAATGGGGAAAGCATTGGTTTTGGATCAATTCATTATCGGAAAGCAAAAAGTTGCATTGCTGAATACCAACGTATTTATTCTCTTTGAAATTATTATTATTATTATTCTTTGATTAAAAAAAAAGCTCGTGGGTTTCTTCTTACATTTCCTTCAGCCAGGGGCGGACTGGCCATGTGGGATACAGGGGGGGGATCCCCTTGTTTATTTATAAACAGGATACAAACAATAAATCATCAATTCTGTTCATCAAAAATGTCCAAGAACAACGTAGTTACTGTTCCTTTATGTGCAGAGCTTTGAGGATCTGTACTTCTTTACCACCTCGGCTCTGTGGTCGCTGTAACCCTGATTTTGCAAAGGTCAATAGGAGAGGATCTTGTCTTTAATGCTGCACCACTTAGAAAAATGGCCGTGTCTTGAAACATCACCTAAATTATCACCACAATCTCATCCCACTCATCAATTTAACAATATCAACCCCCCCCCCCCCCCCCCCCCCCTTCTCCTCAGCGTTTTCACACGCACCAACTAATTACTGTATTTCATTGGCTTAACTCCCTGGTGATCTGATGATATCTGTCGTATTTTTTTTTCACCATCTAAGGTTCAACCACCGTTTATTTCCTGTGAGAGCGTATTTTATCATTGATTGGCAACAGAACATATTCCACATTTTAATGCAGTATGTGTGCGTTCCTCTTCCCCCTTTACTTGACCCCATCTGGCCCAATCAACTCAACACAACAAAAAGGCCCTGCAGCTACACACACACACACACCTTGTGTGAATTGATTGGCCGGTCCAGTCACTGGTCGTTAAGAGGCCTCCAATTAAACCGGGCAATTATAAGAGTCTGAATAACTGCGGGGGAAGGGAGCGCTCCCCCCCTCCCCCCCCTCTGCTATCTCACTCCCTCTCTCCAAGACCCGATCATGTTGGAGTGATAACAGCGCTGTTGACCTTTGCTATGCTGTGAGTACCACACTCAGAGAGCTGACCCGACACACAAATAGAAGCTCTCGCTCTCACACACATGCGCACACACACACCCACACACTCTGGACAGGAGAGTGTGAGCATGGTGATAAGCAGAGAGTAAAAAAATAAAGAACAATGTAGGAAGAAGACTAAAGGATTTTTACACTTTAGATTGGTATTGTCATTTTGATCAGTTAAAATTTAAAAAACTAAAAAGTGTATCATTTTTGCAAGTGAAATATAATGGCTTTCCTAAATAAGTCATTCTCACTCTACGTGTTAGCAAACATTGCTTACTTATAAATCAGCAGACACAAACATTATCATTGATTTAGAGGGCGTTTTTCTGGTCACCTGACGAATGATAGCGGCAACATTCATAAAACCAGTTATTCTCTAGTTATTGCTCAACTTCACCTTCTGGTTGAACTTGGCTTGTCATTTGTTCACATGCTATTTCCATGGTTGTATCATCCGATAAAAAAGGCTGATGTGGTTGATCATTATAGAGTCATTTTTTTTGCCTTTGATCGATGCTAGTCTTATTTGACCAGAAACCCACAGTAATGTAACAAACCCCAGGTTTGGGGCCGTTTTTTTTAGCCGGTTAGCCGTAGTAGCTAACAGCACAGTTACATCCATTATTCAGAAGCAGAGATGGCAATTACGGCTCAGAGCACAACTGACATTAATATTTAATATACAGGGCTCACACAGACCTGGAGAGAGACAGGAAGTGACAGAGCGAGGGGATGGAGAGAGTGTGAGGGAGACACAAATGGACGCCATTACAACAGAGGAGTGAGGAAGAGGATTGTGGGAGTTTTATTTGGACCACCCTCCTGTCATTTAAACAGTTACAATGACAACAGGGCAAAGGTGACATCCGGGGGAATTCCAGCATGTGTGTGTGTTTGTGTGTGTGTGTGTACGTGTGTGTGTGTGTGTGTGTGTGTGTGTGTGCGTGTGTGAGAAATAGTTTAAGTCTCTAAGACTGAATGTCTGTGTCCGTTTTATTCCCTAAAGACGTGCTATTCCACACAGCCAAGAATAACAATGCGGCCTTGAAAGAGAAAAAAATCTCTCCAAAACACATGCACACGCGCACACACACACACACACACACACACGCACACACACACAGTGTTTTGGTGAGTTGTTGCTGACAGGTGGAGAAATTGGAGTCAGTCAGAGCAGACAAACTGAACAGATGAGTGCTTTTGCTGATGCTGCCTCCTCTGTCTCTTCTCTTTCTGCTGCCTTCAGATGTCTTAGTTCACCTGCCGAGCTTCTTGGCTGAGCTTTCTGACAGAATGATGATTTTTCCCTATCCTCCTGTGTGTGTGAAACAACTTGCCAACTCTTGTGTACCTAATGGAACCAACAGTTACTCATCAGGAACTTGTTGCAGTCTTTACAAAATAACACCAGTCTGCACAAAACGTCACAATAATTATAGAATAACTGATTATCCCTTCACTTAATTATACTAGTCCTTTTAACCTGTCATTTTTTAAATAGCCAATCCGGCTAATATTTCTGTCTGAGATCAACTTCCCGTTTCCTGTTTACACTGAGTGCTTGTGATTGTTTAATGGGATGACATCAGATAGCATTGGTCCGTGCCTGCTATCTGAAAAGCAAGGATAGGAAACACTACTACGCCCTCCATTCGGCTGTTATCGCAATAATAATGTGATAATGTATTGCTTCCTGTGGAGAAAATTCTTGTTTTTTTTTCTTTGGCTTTGTAGTGTCTTGTTCAAGAGCACTTTAGCGGCGATGACGCTTGCTGATACAGGGCCTGAACCAGGGTGGAGGAATAATCCCAACAGTCAACTTTACATCTGTTTGAATAACTATGTTGGCTTTATTGTAGTTTATGTCACCGCATTAAGATTTACTGGCAAGAGGTAGAAGCTAGTCTGTAAGCTAATAGGGGGTTTAAAAAAGAGAAGACATAAAGAAGCAAGGAGTTGAGGAGGACATTTGAGAAGGAAGATTAAGTATTTTTACTTGGAAGGAAAACTGGAAATCCACTTTAGTCTTGGTTCAATAATAGGTGAGTCTTTCATGAGATAAAACCACACTGACGCAGCCAAACGGAAATCTGACCGTCTGCATAACTGCTCCATTGTATAAACTAAAGTTCAAAATTTGTCTTTCAAGAATCACTTTTTTTTATCCCAGATTTAGATGCTGATAATTTTGATTAATTGAAAAATCGTCTGGTTATTCAATTTCCGAAAACAGTAAACAATCATCTTTCCTAAGCTGAAGACGTTTCCGTCAAATTGCATTTTCCAAAACGTCAAGATTTCCTGAGGAAAGATTATAACAGGCAAAGGTGTCAGAGGCGTCCAACTAACTATTTCATCTTCACAAAATCATAAAAACCCACAGCTACTACAATATGATCCAAGGACAATAAAGCCTCACAATGAATGTTATGTAACAAACTACGATGGACAAAAGAGGACTCATGTGTGTTTTCATGCTCAGTGCTGTGTTTTCTTTCTATGCTTGAGACTCAGCAGAACATTTCACGTATCACGTAACGCCCAGTAAAACATGCTGTCATATACAAAAAAAAAGGCCTGCTAGACGTCCACATGCACATACTCACAGCCATGCTAAAGGAGCGAGAGAAGAGGCGCAGAGAGAATACAAAATCTAGACACAAGAAAGTGTGCAAAAAGGCAGCGGGTGAGGGAGGGAGGAAAGGGTGGGAGGAAATGCACGGGAGTTATTCCAGGAAACAAGACTTAAGAGAATTGAGCAGAGCCGAGCGAAGCGCAGTTATTTTACATAATGACGGTTGATATGCACAGAGGTAATTGATAGCCGAGCTGCACCCCCCCTCCCCCCTTAAAAACACCCAGCCAGCTGTCAATCACGGCTCATCTCCCTGGAGATATGCTAATGGTGATGATGATGAGGGCTTTGCTTCATATTGCTATCATTACTATTAATGCTGTCATTGTTGTCATCTCTGCATATTTAAATGACAGAGCAGGCCGGGGTGGTGATAGCCGGTCTGTGTGATGTCTATGAGGGGGCTTGTCCTGGGTGACAGGGCTCAGATAAAGTGAGTATTAATAACCTGCACAGTCTACTTGTTCAGCACCGTTCTGGACCTGTACAAGGGTCATTACATCATTGTAACATGTAACTGTGACACTGGTGTCATCAGCGTGTGACAAAGCAGCTCACTCAGAGTGACACACAGCCTTAATCTAGCATTGGACTACTGGCAGCAGTTCATCAATACATTTACAGACAAAGTTATGTTTGGACAAGTGCATATCATCATTTATTTGTGTATTGAATGCCAATTGAAAAATACTGTGTGAGTTTAACTACAGATATTATTGTTCTCTATGTCAAACTCAGTTGAACTTGAATACAGGCCATAAATCTGGCTTCCCTGGAGTTTGTTTAAAATGTACGTGGCGGTCTAACTGCCTCTGTGTCCAGAACATAACTATTGGGATCTTAGGGATGTGCTGTGTTTATGGGTCTCAGCAGTTGATTTGGTGATTATAACCTTATTATCACCAATATGAGTGATGATCAAGTTGTGATTAATATTATATTATTTTTGAAAATCAGAACATTATCTATTGAGATACAGGCAAAAGAGAATAAATATAAACCTGTTTAATTAAACTAAACCCAGCAACGCAAACAAAATAAATCTGCAAAATTGAAGAAAAAAGAAACAAACTTTTCAGGAAATGAATACGATTCTTTAAATGAACGTTGCAGATGTAAAACTAACCCTATATTTATTGAAAGGGTTACTGACCTTTAATGTTATGCACATGTGCTCAACTCTTAAACAACAATAAAGCTGCTGACTAAGAGAAACAATTAACAAAAGATTCCTTAATAAGATATTAAGCAGGTTCTCTCCAGTCCGGGGCCATGATGGAATTATAACATGAATACATTGAAGACAAATACTGTCGGAGGTCTTACTTATTGCAGGGAGAGAAACGGGGGAGAACACTGAGGGGGAGGCCAAAGATGAGGATCTTTGAGGGAAGGAGGAGGCTACTGTGGTGTATATATTGTAAAGGCTAAAGGCAAACTGTTGAATTATAGATGAGAGAGATTGATTCGGGAGGAGGAGGGAGTCGGGAGGGACGGGGTGGGGGGTGTAGAAAAGAAGAGAGAAGAGGTGGAAGGAGGAACAGAGGAGAGAGGGGAGAGGCAAAGGAGTGAAGGTAATGAGTGAAGGGTCGGCAGCTAAAGGATCGCTAGCTCTAGGCCACATAACATGTACGTACGCGCACACACACGCACACACACACACACACACACACACACTTGCACCCACCTACACCCACACACGGCTTACCTCAAATCGATCTCGAAAGCTCGGGCTCACTCTCCATTTTACTTTTTCTGTTGTTCTCCCACAGACACACATAGTTTATAACCACTACAGAACACACGCACAAACACACACATACACACACCCTTTACTCTTCAACTATTCTCACAACTGCAGACACACACAGAGTCTGAGGTGATAAGACAATGGTACTAGTGACCTGCAGTGCAGCAGGAACACAAACTCAAGGAGTAGGGCTTTGTGTGTGTGTCTGTGTGTGTGTGTGTGTGTTTGCATGAGTTCCTTTGTCAGTGGTCTTACAAATGATTCACGGTGGGTAGATGTGTGCGATAGAGAAAGAGACGCATGAAGGAAGTGATATTGACAGGAACCTCTTCCTCTTCTCTACTCCTGTCTCCTCCTCTCTCCATCACTCAAACACACAGACATGCACACCCAGGTCCCATGCCTAGGAGAGCACCCACAATATGCGCACAAACAGCCACACACATGCACACACACACACACACAATGCAAAAAAGATTTTTTCAGTTGTAATTCTGCTGATAGAGAAAAGCTTCATTTAAAAAAAAACGACATTGTTGCATCGCCTGTTTGTTTGAATGTTAAACAACCTGTCTACAATTATTGTGCACACGATAACGCGCTCAGAAGGATAACAGAGTCTTCCCTTTCTCTAGCTAAGCAGGTCTAGTTACCTAAACCAAACTTCAGAGGATGCAGAAGGTCAGTTCTTCTTAGGATTTGACCTGGAAACTTCCAATTGGGCAAAAATGCTATTCTCTGTGCACTCCTTTTGTCTCCTATCTCAGGAAGACTCAGAGATAAAAAGAGAGGGTCGGGGAGGTGTAAGGGGCAAGCTAGAGGATTGAATTCCCGCTACGTTGGTCCAACAAATGAAACGCTGTCCAGTCCCCACCTGTACAAACAAACGCACACAAACTGCGTGTGTGCCACACATACAGCTTACGCAGTCCAAATAAGGAAATATGCATACATTAACATAACTAATGTACGAACCACTCCATTTAATATGCTAATTCACTAAAATATTACTGAGCGCCGTCTGTTGTAAATGAATAAATTTGAATTGCAATTAGAATAATCCTTTATAATTAATGAAAACTGTCAATTTTGGTTCAGAAGTAATTTGATTAACGGGTTGATGGGGCACCAATTAAGTGGAGGAGGAGGAGGACAGAGGAGGAGGACAGAGGAGGAGGCGGAAGAGAAGAGAAGAAAGATGACAAGCTCTTCAGATAATCTCTTCCTTTTAATGTGTAATGAGAGATTAAGCTAAAACGATGTAATGGCCCTTTAAAGACACGCAGCGTGAAACAGAAAACACACTTCTCTTACCTGTGTGGATCACAGCAGCATCAGGAGGAAGCATAAAAAAAGAATAAGACGGATTATTAGATAGAGCGCATAACAGAATATTACTCATTATACATTTTTTAAGATTATGCAACACTGCTGATACTTTCTGATTTAAAAACACAACATTGTGTGGGTACCACTTAAGTAAGTATTTTCAGGGAGCAATGTAATTTCTGCAGCAGCTCCAGTAATGATGACACTGGCTTTCTAATTCACAAGCACCTCCTACCACTAATTAACCACATCCATGTTGCTGTTATTAGCTAATTACAAGACTGGACACATGCCCGGCTAATTAAAGCTATTCAATTTGTATGTGTGTGTGTGTGTGTGCTCATGTGACAGAGGGTGTATATTAAGGCATTTCAGGAGGTAATGTTTTAATGACACCCTGCATTGCAAAGGACCATGTGATATACTCCCCCACTCTCGCCCCCTCTCAAGTACAAAAACCCTGCCTCTCCCTCTATTCCTAAATCAATAGCATAAGGTCATTATGTGCAGCTGAATCATATGTTTTGCTAAAGTTGCTGCGTGTTAATAATATTTCAACAGAGTTGCAGGAAAAAGCTTCTAATTTAGCTCGTTTAGTCAACAGTGTCATCCATCATGGTGAAAACACAAAAGACGCCCCCACCCCCCCCCCCCGCACCCGCCCTCGACTCTTTCCTGGTTTCCCTTTGGCTTTTCTCCTCTCCACAGCTCCTCCTTCCCTGTATTATTATATTCCTTTTCTCCACTCCTCCTCTCTATATGCTCTCCTTCTGTCATAGTCATCCCTCTAAGCCACCTATTACTTTCCTCTTTGATTTCCTTTCCTCTCATTAGAGGAGCAGCTTTCTCTTAATTTGCGCTCTCTAATTCTCTCTTTATACATCTGAATATTCATGGGCTGGTTTTGTTTTGAATATTCAAGAACTAATTAACATGTGGTTTATGAATAATGAATGCATATTATTTTCTCCCTTTTATATGCTTTAATAATTCAAATCTATAAATCTGCAAACAAAATGCCTCATAATTCTACCACTAACTTTCTACTCAAGCGTATGGTGTTTGTTGTGCGCCATGCTGACAGATTATTTAACAACAGCAAAGGAACTCTCCCTTTAATCTGCCAACAATCTATCGTCCTGCCACCCAACCAACGTGTGTGTGTGTGTGTGTGTTCACACTCATGAATAAATGAACTTGTTAAAGAGAGATGAAGGAGAGAAAGGAGACAGGTTCTGCCGCCCTGCTCAAAACAACACGCTGTGGCGCACCGCTTAACATGCGAAACATAGACATTCACACACCAACGCGCTCACACACAAGACATAGGAAAGGTGAATCGGTGGGCTGCATCCCACACACTGAAAGGATGTGTGTGTGTGAGAGAGAGAGAGAGAGAGAGAGAGAGAGATGCTACTTTGTCCCCCTTCAGTCTTGTGAATACAGCTGCCGTCACAACAGGCATCGTTTCTTTTAATCAGTGTCGTAGCTGTGATCAAAGAAATACTACCTTTACAAAAAAGTGACAGTAAGAGACTGAGCACAATGGGAGACTCCTTACTGTGTGTGTGTGTGTGTGGGCTTTTGAGAGCGAGAGAGAGAGAGAGTGACAGCCACATTGACTGGTACCTGAACGACGGCAAAGCCATCATGTCTACACACTGTCACATAAGTGAGGTCTTGCAATACAATCAGACTTACATCTCATTTCCTTTTTGTTTCTCACTCACTCACTCACACAAATACGTACACACACACACACACACACACACACACCCACACACAGCGCTGACAACTGTCAAGCACTCACCTCCAGACTGGGGTGTAGGTAATTAACCAGACAAAACAACTCACAACACCTCGCAGATCAAAAACACAGAAGAAGAAGAACAAAGTAGGCTCGCGACAAAAAGACAAAAACAGAAACAGGAAGAAAAAAGAGACACTCTGACTACAAAACAAGCCAGAACTCCTAAACGAGGAGCTCCAGTCGGGAGGAGTACAGAGGACCAGACATTGATGGAAATAGAAACAAATCTGCACTCATCTCTCCTCTGCTTAACTTGTTTTAATATGTCTTTACCTCAAAAGAAACAGTCGACTTTAGGAAAAGAAGACGCCGCCTCTAAAAGTGCCACATCATCACTTACGTATGATTTTGAATATAAATATTACTCGGCTTATCCACCAGTGTCAAAACGATTGGCCTCTCTCACACTCTGCTCAGAGCTGGATTTATAACATATCACAAGAGAGTGGCTGAAGCAAGGTCCCGTTTCCCTGGGTGGAGAAAGTGGAGCGTGACAGAGCGATCACTCACAACGTGTTCATCTCAAGACTAAAGGGAACATTTTCCAATAGAGAGGCAGAAATATTTTTGCTTGATTCTAATCGTGAGACAAAGCAAAGGAGCGGGCGTGACTTTGTCGATGGCAGGTGGCATTTGTTCACACTAATAGAATATTACGCTTCACTTTCATATTGTGTATGAACAAGTTTTAAATGAAGCTCCCTCTGGTGCAGGCGTTTCCTCACCACAACACCCCCAAGCTCACAAACACATGCTTAGGTTTATGCAAAGCAATGGGTCAGGTTCAAGAGAGCCCTTATTTGAGGGTAAAAAAGCATTGTGGTTTGGGTTTGAGTTACCACTTTGTTACGGTTGGGCAACATTGTTCTCATGGTCACAGCAACAACCACATGGTTGTTAAGGCTAAGGAAGGACGGGGGTCACTGAGGAGAAGTGAACACGTTCCCACCCAACCTTTGTCACTCGAGCATAAAACAAAGGAAGCGACCGATGATGTCATTCCTCTTGGGAGGACGGTCACAATTTTGTACATCTTGGTAAAAAAAAAGCGTTTCCGAAATGGGCCTCTAACATAGAGTCAGTTATGGTAATGGTTGTTCTTTAACCACGCACATGACGTCATAAAGGAAAATCACTACAATGCTACTAATGACATAATAAGAATGGCTGTGTGTTATTGTAGCGTACCAGTGAGCCGACATGAACAACGCATGGACTCTGAACCTGCAGTCATTTCCTTTATCATTTACATCCGTGGTTTTCTTATGTGACGATATGTCATTGGTAAAAAGAAAACGCGATGCTGAAAAGAATTGCTTGTGTGTTTCTCCTCTTCTGATCAAACCAATTAAATTAAACAAAGATTAATAATTTAAAACACATGACCCAATTTAATTAGGGCCTTTGTTCAATCTGTGAACACCCGGCCCACCCTTTGTTTTCTATCACCATGAGGACAAATATCATACTTGTGGGTGTGCACGTGTCGCCTACTGTTGCCAGTGCTACTTCCTGTTACACCAAGCCTTGCAGTGTGGAAGAGTTGCAGAGAGTAATCCGCTAATTAGCGCCCACTCAGACAAACCTAGATTGTAGGGCCAAGCACATACAGTGTTTTTTTTTGTATTTTTTTCTGTTTAATCTCCTTGTTGTTTCCTATTTGTTCAGCTCATTATGTGATCAAAGTCTTTAACATGTTTAGGGAGCAGCTCTTTCATGTTGCAGTAAAGCACACTGAAGCAACTCATACAGACTCATAAGGACATGAAATATGAATGCTGAGGCTAAAAAGACGAGACAAATTGTGTGTGTGTGTGTGTGAATGTGTGTGTGAATAAAGTACAATTCAATCTTCTCAAAAAAAGGATGTGGAGGACATTTGAGTTGTTGAGCTTTATCCACACACACACACACACACACATGCACATATGGAAATACATATACAGAGGCAGTAACTGTTCAATAATTCAGCATACACAAACACACACTGCAGGCAAGGTGAGGGTAAAAGCACAGCTAAGCTAACAAGCATGCCGAGTGGCCCGCATTGGGTCAACAACCAATCAGAAGGGAGCACGGTGGCCAGAGAGAGAGACGCGACCCCTGGTGACCCCAAAGTCTAATGATTTAGAAACATCACTGAAAACGTGTGAGAGAGAGAATGTGTGTGTTTGCGTGTGTGTGTGTGTGTGTGTGTGTGTGTGAGTGCGTCCCAGAAACCCTGAAGCTATTTAAATGTGGAGATGAATTCTTATTTATTCACATAAAAAAGTGAATGTGAAGACCCCAAGGGTAAGAGTTCAAAACCATACAGAGAGAGGGAGGGAGAGAAAAAGAAAGAGAGAGAAAGAGAGAGACAAATATAAAAAAGGGGAAAAGCAAAGATTAGAAATGAAAGAATGAAAATGAGAAAGAGTGTGAAAGATGGAAAAATGGATGGAAGTTTAAGGAGGTAAAACTGCACTCAGATCACGTAGGGAGAAGAGGTTAGAGGGGCATAAAAGACCCTCTTTTACGATCCGGGAGGCACACACTCCTTCCCCCCACACACACACACACACACACACACACACAGACACACACTCCTTCCCCCTGCCCCCACATTTGTATGTGTGTGTATGTGTGTCCTCATGCAATATTAAATAGGCAGTATGTGTGGGTATAAAGTGTGCTGGGGCCGGGATGCAGTGAATTATATATCACTATTGATTTGCACGCAGACACACACAAACATACGTGCACAAACACACACACTTTATTAGATTAAAGCTCACAGCAAAGACACAGACAATGGAAGGGTCTAATAGCAGATGTAGTGAGAGAGAATGTCCAGGGACACACACACAACGTAGAAATGTAACAAAGGTTGTGCGCTGCTTTTTACTACAAGCACACTCACAATCTTCAGGCAAATGTGTGTAAACTCAGAGGACCAGCTGTTCATGTGGATGTTAATTTCTACTGATGAAAACAGAGAGAATCATCCCGCGTCTCTTACAGTACAAAGGCTGCTGGTCTTTTGTAATTCACTGTTTTGGTTTTATAGCCTGCACATTTACTCTTCATTCATGCCCTCATCAACACAATTTCAAGCTCAGCAGGATGCCGTTGTCAAGCCCCAAAAAAGGTCTGATCATCCCAGTGTGAGCTTTAACAGGGGCGCCCAGAAGCAACGAGAAGGTGCTTCAGTTAGCAACTAACTGGTTTTATGTCAAAAAGCTGGCAGCTGTTGATGGATGGAGACCAAACCAGAGTGCGGAGTGATTATTGAACGTGCATACATCAGGTGGCGGAAAGAGACACCAATCAAGGTTAGGTGCAACTCCCGACACCAGGTGCAAAGGTGCAAAGGTGCAAAGGCAATGAGCAGTGTTACCATTACGGAATTGTTTTCTGGAGTTTTTAGTGAATTTTCTGCCACCTTCTTTACTTTTGAAGCATTTGTGGTTGCGGCTCAAGCCATTTCTTCAATAAAAAATAAAAAGTTATAGTTGTTATGAAGGCGGTGTGCAAGTCACGTATTCAGCCCCCCATCAATGATGTAACAACGTTATCTCAGGCAGCACACTTTAAGTGGAGATTCGACAAACACAAAAGCAGGTGAGAGAAACTATTAAAAAAAGGAGGAGAAACAGCCAAAAATATCTCAAATGTTTACAACTACATTTGAAACACCAAAACAAGACTTGTTTTAACATTTAACAATGGGGATTGTTGAAGGGCAGTTAAAATCCAGCACCCCTCCACAGATCCACATCTGTACCATGCTTTCCACGTCGTGCCCACGTTTGAGCAAACAAATTTGATTATATTGCTCTAAAAATCCTTTCCTTCTGCGTTGCCATAATAAGCTCTCTAACTGCCATCAATGTGGAATAAGCATCCAGGGATGGAGTCAAGTTACTATGATATGCTCATGCTCCTCCACTTTCCCCCTTCCATGCACTCTCCTCCGACGCCTACCCCTCCGTGCACCCACTATCTACCATTATAATGCATCTATAGTCATGCTAATGGACCGCAGAATTCAAAATTATTTCTTCTTTGTCCCGCTCTGCCACTCAGCACTGATAGAGGAGTGGTATCTCTCTCTCTCTCTCTTCCTCCATCTCTACCTACACACTGTCAGTCTTTCCATCCGTCCTTTCTATCACGCTTGCTCTGTGTGTCAGATTAAGAGAGGTAAGGTGTTGAGAGTGCTGACGGGGCACGTAGAGGAGAAGGGAGGAGAGGAGCGTGCGTTTTACATTACGAGTGGTTCCAACCTTTCTATTCATGCCGGTTGACCTTTTCGTCAGTAGGTAATAGAGAGGAGAACGTCCTTTACTATAAAGGCTGGATGTTAAGTCACGCTCCTCTCTGACCCAAAGAGAGACGAGAGCACCTGATGTCAGTCCACCACAATCAGGGAGTGAATAGAAGCAGTGTGTGTGTAGCTGTGTGTGTGTGCGTGTGTGTGTGTGTGTGTGTGTATCAGGGGGTTTAGGATGACGGGAATAGGGGCATATAGTGTAAGGATATTACGGAGGGGTGACCATACTGGCGCAAATGTGTGAAAGGTTGTTTGTTGGTGTGTGTGTGTGTGTGTGTGTGTGTGGGATGGAAGGGGAACAATATTGGTCTGCCAGTCCAGGTCATTGTAGAGAAAACATAAAACATAATTATCCATTAAAATGCAGCTTCACACCCTCCATCATGTCCACAATAGAGGTGCTGCAATAAATGTTGTGTGTCCGTGTGCGTGTGTGTGTGTATATATATATATATATATACATATATATGTGTGTGTGTGTGTGTGTGTATTTGTGTTCGTGGATGTGATATGTTGTCCATTATGATCAGTTAACACTCTGTCATTAAGTTCAATTCTCTAACTTAAGCACATATACTTAATGTATAGTGAGTATTGTAAAGCTAAATTACTTAGAAGTATAATAACCGGTAATCTGCCTTTATTCACACCATATAGCTGTGTAACAATTACTCCGAGTTAATGCCGCTTATTGCCCCATGAAAGTTAAATATAAGTGACACCACCCGGCGACAAAGCAACTTTTAAATTCCGAGTCTGTATATCAAACCTACAGGCGCATCGGTGTCACAAGAATGCACCAACGTACAAGTCGCACACACACACACACACAGAACCAAGTGCACACACGTGTTGGTGTGACACCCTCGTACACTGTAAATCCCCACTGATGGAGAGTAAAGCGGTGCCTCAGACAGCTTTCTGTGTAACTAGCTCCAGACCAGCGGATCACAATGGCTGGCAGCGAGCGCCCATGTCTGAAAAGTATTCACCCTCCACTTAGCCAAGAACACAACCCAAACAATAGACAGCCCGTTAACAATGTACCATTATCCAGAGCATGATGGGAGGAGGGGTGAGTGCGAGTGTGGGAGGGGGAAGAGGGAGCGAACAAGAAAAAGAGCGACGGCGCGAGCAGCAAACAAGAGAGAATAAAGGCACAGAGATGAGAGGGAGAAATGCTGAGAGACCAAACTGTTATTTAAACCAGGCGGCCACAAAAACATCACAATAAATAACTCGTCTGTTTAGTCTCCACCTCAGACGCTGGGGGAGCGACAGAGCGCAACACGCGCCGGAGAGGAAGGGAGGTGAGAGGGGGGGGGGGGGGGGGAATTAAAGGGATTGGGCAGGGATGGAGTGGAAGGGGAGGAGGGAAGGAGGGATGCAAAAAAAAAAAAGAGATAAAACACATTACAAGATCACTCTCTGTTGTCACACTCAAAGGAGCATCCAGGATCGCTTCTCCCAGTGACTGATGAAAGGAACGGCTTCACAGTGAAGTACCAGGACGCGTGCCTGCTTACAAACACACACACACACACACACTCACATAGATTCTTAGCCTTTGGAAACCCATCATGTACGTACATTTAGCTCACATTCACACAACAGGAAAATAGTTAATTTAGTTGTAGCACCCATGTGCCTGTGCACATCCAACTACAAGCACTCCTCGAGCACTCCGCTTTTTCTGCCACACATGCACACGCGCGCACACGCACTTGCAAAGACGAGACACAAAGACAGAGACACACGCATGGAAGCCCTTTCCTCGTCCTCAGCAGAAAGGATGGTACAGCGAGGCCACCTTTGACTGCACGGAGCGCTGGCTCGCCAGTCAGGGCCCTTGATGAGAGGAAAATAGTGCTAATGCAGCACGGAAGCTGTTCTTTCTCAATTAAGCCAATAAAACACATGCTCCCCTCCTTTCTGTAACTGCCTAATAAGCCATAAACACAGCTGAACATTTATAATTGTGGCTAGTCCATAAAAAAAGCACTTCCCATGTGTGCAGGGGTGAGGGGTGAGGTGTGAGAGCGCAGCGGCAGCCCCAACGAGCCGCGGAGACGAATCGCTTTTTTCTACTAAAAGAAATATTTAGTACCTTCGCTGAATTAATGCGAGGGAGCGGGAGGCAGCCAGCGAGAGAGAGAGAGAGAGAGAGAGGGAGGAAGGAGCGGAGAGAGAGAAGGCTGGATGGACCAAAGACATCGCTCTCGAAGCTCTTCTCCACCAGAGGGTTGTAGGAGCCGTGATGAGGAAAGGCCAGAGATACAGCGAGGAGGCGAGAGAAGGAAGACGTGCAGGACAGAAGGTGAAAAGGGTGTGCATGAGGGGATGATAAGGTAAGGAACAGATAGGAGGGAAGGCATGCGGCGAGAAGGGACGGAGTAAGAAGAATCATGGAGGAAAGGAGCGAGAGGGAAGAAGGGGAGAGAGGGGGGGGAACACGGGGGACAAGTTCAGCTCACTGAGTTGTGCGCACAGCAGCTTCCTGGATGTCGTGGCCTCTCTGCTTGCTGGCTTGGCCCTTTCTTCCTCCAGGGCGAGAGGAGTCATAAACACAGTGTGGGATCGCCGTAAAACCGCTCCCAAAAACACACTTTCAGTTTACTGACTAAACGCAGGAGCTTTGGGTCCAGATGGGGGGGGGGGGGGGGGGGGGGGACTTGGAGGGATGAAAAGGAAGACGCAACAAAGTGGACGGTTTGCGTTGAGTGACGCCTCAGTCGGGTGAAGATGCTGCTGAGTCAAAAGGAGTTTATTCTGCCTGAATCGAGCCTTTTGTTGCTGAAAATAGGTTGCGTAATCCATGCCCCCCCCCCCCCCCCCCCTATCTGTGAACGCTTATCCTGGTCCGGGTCACGGGGGGCTGGAGGCGATGGGTACGACCTGGAGAGGTCGTCGGACGCATGCAGACAAACAGCCGTTCATTCGGTCCCACCTGAAAGTGGTTTGAGGGTAATGGAAGAACTCGACCTGTGAGGAAGGCAGAGAAGCACCGACACCTTTCTACTGCATGAATCGTTATGGTG
Source organism: Pungitius pungitius (assembly GCF_949316345.1). Classification (NCBI taxonomy): domain Eukaryota; kingdom Metazoa; phylum Chordata; class Actinopteri; order Perciformes; family Gasterosteidae; genus Pungitius; species Pungitius pungitius. The sequence goes on along the minus strand of NC_084915.1, from coordinate 9,845,807 downwards.
GCAAAAGGCACATGAATATAAATAAATGGTGTTTTGTTTTTCTTTTTGGAAAGTGACAGTGACAGCATAATGTAATTTAAGGTGTCCATTATCAGTTTAATCTAGTTTCTCTGGCATATAATTTGATTTATTGATATTTTTAAGATTCTTTTCATGTATTGAGGTCCATCTGTCTACTTTCTCAGATTTCAGTGGGCTGGATTTTGTATTTGGATGATGAGGCCTCTCTCCATAAACATTCCAATTATTCCCTTATTTTAATAGCTTTTTTGGTGAAAACTGGATGAGGATAAGGATTGTTATATAATTTAGCCCCCAAAAAGGTGTTAATCTTCTAACCGTGCATGTTCCATCATACGTTCTCCAGTGTACAGTGCATGTCTCTGCTCTGTGTTACGTCCCAACACTGTGTGCTGTATGTCGGCATCATTCAAATTCAATTGGATCTCAGAAAGAGAGGTTACAAGCTTTTCTGTTCTAAATCTGAGGCACTTTGGTGAAATGTAGAGGGAGTCTATGGTTAAACTGTGCAGACAAGATGCACAAGTAAACACCAAGTATACTGTACTTGCACGCGCACACACACACACACACACACACGGGTGGTATGTGATGGAATGCAGAGCTGTGTGTGTGTGTTTGTCTTTCTTTCCTGCTATTGTCAGACGCAGATTGATATCACCTTTCTTTACCTAAAGACAATTGTCCAAGCTTCCTGAACTAATTATGAAAAGCAGCAACAGTAACTTGCAAATCCCTGCCCATACCGTCTCTGTGTGTGTCTGTGCTGTCGCATCTCAAATGGATGAAATGTAAACGTGTTTTAAAATACAGGTTTAGCTGTGCCTCGATTCATTTTTGCAAACAGAAGAAAAAAAAGGAGCGCATTAAAAACAGAGAAAAGGGAAAGGTCAGAGAGTGAAAATGTACGAACATCAGCCTCCTATTGTCCGAGGGTCTTGAAGTGCGGAAGTAGCATGTTGCATTTACACATACAGAGTGTACACGGACATAAAAGGTGCAAGGGCAACATATAAATCAACTCCGCAAGAATAAGCCCATTACCCAGATCGCCCTTGCACATGTGTGTGTGTGTGTGTGTGTGTGTGTGTGTGTGTGTCTGTGTGCAATGAAAGCGTATTCATGGACTGGCTGTTATCTGCACAGGTAGTGGCAGCAATCCACTTCCTTTTCGGATGGAAAACCCATCTGTGGGGCGAGCTGCCCAGGGTATTACACACACAAACACACGCACACAAGCCGGGGGGGAAATATATGAGAAGAAAAAAAGACGCATACAAACGCACATTGCAGACCACCACCCAGTCTATTTCAGTTTGTCATCTATTGTCACCTGAACTTAGGAGTAAATACAAAATAGTTGTCCATCGCCCACCTCTGCTGTGTGTGTTTGTGTGTGTGCGTATGTGTGAGTGTGTGTGTGTGTGTAACAACAGTCCTGTTAATGTTTCTCACTCTGCGGTTTCAAGTGAAAGCCCTCTGTGTTGTAAGCATATATTAGGACAGTATATCACATGCTCCCCTTCCACTGCATGGATGTAAAGGTGCTACATAGTGTGTCCATAGTGTGTACATAATGTGTGCATAGTGTGTCCATAGTGTGTAAATAGTGTGTCCATAGTGTGTACATTTTACATGGTTTCACTCAAAGTTTCAAACGACGTGAGACAGAACCAGAAGGTGGAGTTGAAACACAATGCAGACCAGTGAGAGCGATATTGGACACAATCAACCTTTTTTTTGGTTTATTCGACCCAGATGACCAGAGTACAGCCCCAAACTATGCAAACGTCCCTCTGTTTGGTTTGTGGGGAAAGGATTCGCTGAGTGTGGCGTTGGTGATGCTATGGCAGTTTCATGTAGCGTAGCGCCGCCGGTTATCCGCCTACACCCAGGAAGTATGTCCACGGTGGAAAGCATATTAGAGAAAGGAGTTTAGAGTCCAGCCTCAAGTCAGTTATAAAAAATAACAAAGCAATACTATAAATACTGTAACAATGTCTTAATAATACTTACTAAATGTGGTCCTGAAAACACTATTAAGTAGGTTTATACTGACACATTTTAGGAAAATGCAAACGGTTCCTAAATAAACAGATACTCCACATGAACAACATGTTCAAGAACAATAATTTGCATAACATCCCCCCCCCCCCCTGAACACTTTATGTGAGGCTGCCTGCTCGCCGAGGCAAAAAAACAAATTTAACTGGTAAATAAAGTCACAACACTCTGCTGAGATTTAACCTTAACCCTGAAGTGTGTTGTGTAACAGCAGCGAACTTGACAGATTAAACGCTGGCTGTGAGCCCCCCCCCCCCCTCTCCCTCACCCCACACCAACCCGCCCTCCCCTCGCCACTGTTTGACTAGACAGCAGTATCCAAACACAGGGGCTCCTCACTACACTGACTTTACAAGGACTAATTACCGGCTGGCACTGAGTGCAGGCAGATGGTAGAGAGAGACAGAGACAGACAGAGAGAGAGAGAGAGAGAGAGAGAGAGAGAGAGGCAGCACAGAGGGAGGAAAATAAAAAGATAGATTTTGTCGTTCAGGTGTGTGTGTGTGTGTGTGTGTGTGTGTGCCAGTTTACGTACATGAGCTAATTTGCGTCAATAATTACCATCCAGCCTGCAGCAGACAAAAGAAGTGCCTGAACATTACAAGCTGATGTCTGACGCCAGTTTCATTCCTCTGCTGACTCTCACAACAGGAAACACTTCAATGCCCCCTTTGTTGTTTGTTGCATTTAGAATGAGGCAGTGGGCACACGCGCACTGTTCCAACTCAACATTTATGTCGATATGATTTGGCCTTCAGTCGGCTAACTCAATGCTATTGGCACAAATATCTCTCGCTGACCTTTTGAAGAAGGTCCTGTGTGAGCACCGTTTCCAGAGCTGCACGGACCTTTCTCATACTCCATCGAACATGGTTTCATATAAATTAAAAAAGTCTCAGCTGTAGACTGCATTTGTGAAGGGAAATTGAAAGAACCATCACTTAACACTTGTTACAAAACAACCTCTACCCCATCGCTCTCCTTCTCCTCCACTCTTTATCCGAGGCTCTCTTTTCAATCCCCACTCCTTCTCCCAAACAGCCTCCCCCACCCCATCACCCTAGTTATTCTCCCCCCCCCCTCCCCTCCCCCCCATCCTCTTCCCCTCCACCACTCTCGTTAGCGGGGTATAAATCTCCAGAACTAACCCAGTAATTTAACCCATTAGCATCTCCGATATGCGGATGGCACCTAAATTATGACAGAGTAGTGAGGCATGTAGCCCTGGCTGGTAAATTTACAACCACCCGTTACATATTCAACCAGCATAAATCAGGCTTTCCCCCGACGACACACGGCCTTATGGGTAGCCACGGGTCGAGGTGGAGGGAACGGTTGCAAAAGAGAGCGAGTTAGTTAATCATTTGGAATGAAAAAGCATAAGTTAGATTTACACAAACGCATAATATACAGGTAGAATAAGTAAACACTTATACAGGTGCATGCAGTTCCATACTAGAGAACACCGGCAATGGACAGGGAAGCTCCCTGCTCCATGCGCACGATCCACACACACACACACACACACACACAGACCATATAAGCAGGTAGAAACACAATAGACCTGAATAACCACAGATGTTTGGTTCCCCCACTTTCCCGTTCTCTCTCTAATCTTCCAAACACAAACACACACGCGCTGGCCTAAATGAGGGTTTCCGCATGTTGAAGGTTAAGACAAAAAGCCTGTGCAGCCAAGACTGTGTGTGTGTGTGTGTGTGTGTGTGTGTGTGTGTGTGTGTGTGTGTGTGTGTGTGTGAGAGAGTGCTCCGAGGTATGCACGCCTCTGCTGTTATCTGGGCGCATGGTCTTGGCGGCAGCGGCGCAGGACGCCCGGACGCGGCGGCGGCGACAGCCAGTGAGTGATAACTGTCGTAAAAGTGTAGTAAACAGTCTGAGTGATGGCTGCTGTCGGTGGGGCCAATTGGGCGTGTGACATCAGCGGAGAAGCACAACGGTAATGACACCATCGCCACGCAGCCCTCGCAGGCTATTTGTCACCGCTTAACTGTCTCCACACGCACGTATACACAAAACGATCATAGAGTCACTAAAGGGGATAAATCTGACTTTCAGCTGCCGTTGATCCAAAACTCTCCGAAGTCATCCAAGGGAACTTCTCTTCATGTCACTCTCTCTTTACCTGTGTGTGTGTGTGTGTGTACGTGCACATCTAAATTTGTGACATCCCAGAGTTTTGGACCGTGAGACACTTTTGTAAAGTGAGGACATTCAAACAGCGGCGTGTTTTTTAAGTTTCAGGTTAGAATCGAAGTTAGGGCAAGGGTAAAAGGTAGACGTTTAGTTGTGATGGTGGAATTTACATTAAAACATAATTCATGCTTGAATGTCTGAGCTTTCGCCTGTCCTCCTGCACATGTTCTAGCTAGTCAGGCGTGTTCAGGCCACAGATAATGGAGCCGGAGGTGACAGTTACAGGAGGAATATGCAAAGACATAAAAAAAAAAGATCCAAATTTTCCCTCATCACAATGGAGATAACTCATGTCCACTCAACCGTTCCAAAGGGGGAAGGGAATGAATTAAGTCAATGAGGGTCCTCACAGGTATAGAATAGGCGCGTGTGTTTTGGGGAGAGGTAACTCAAAGCAGGGAAATCGAAGACACGTAGGTTTGGGGGAAGTTGGGAAGGTGAAAGGTCAGAAGCTCTGGTCTCTGGAGAAAGACAACAAACACTGCTGGTCCCAAAGGAAGGGACTCGGTGTATCATTATATACACAAACACACACACATATATATATATATATCCACCACAAATCATTATAACAGGTAGTCTTATAATGAGGTGGTCACCCTCTAAACCTTCTAAAAACTAATCCTCTCATGTCTCTCTCTCTCACTCTCACCTAGCAGCCTCCCATGAGACCCGCTGACTGAGAGGGACTTATAATTAGACACGGGGACACGGACCTGGGAGACGCAGACTCCAGGACGAGGCATTCCAGTCACAACAAGAGAAGAGGACAAATAAAACCTAAAACGTGTTTGCTCTCCAAGCAATAAACAAACTCCTGTGATTATTTACAGAGTTTATTGTATGTTAATCACAGGAAACTTCTCATAAGATGAGATTTAATGAAATAAGATGGAACTTTATTTTTCTCAAGGGTTAGGGTTATTTCTCTTTATTTCCTTATTTCAAGCTAAATATTGGCAACTGCCCAGTGGCAAAAAATAGCCCAACATTTAATTATACATATAAAATATATAAACACATAAAAATGGCTAATTGTAATTAGATGAGTGAGTGAGTGGCGTTAACAAGGGGCTGGTAGGTGGGTTTTCTTACGCATGGACTGAGCCATTTCTCCCTTATTCCTGTCTTCATGCAATAAACTAACCAGATGCTGGCTCTATTTTCATATTTAACAGACTGATTTTTCTGCCAAATAGTAAAAGTGTTTCTTAAAACATTTTAAGTGCTCTAAGTAACACTAATGCAATTTCGTTCACCTCAGCTGAAGTGGACGCAGAAATCTGAGAGGTGGGCAACGAAACAGAGAAACTAAACTAAATCTGCATGGATGGATGGCTTTAATTATATAACTGACATGTTTAGGTAGAATAAAGTTTAAAATTAGGTAACCCAATTATGATTATGGATTCAATCACGTCACTGAGCAATATAAGAGAAATATTGCTCTTTATCTGTCTGTCTTCTTCTGTCTGTCAGCGGAAGCAACCAAGTTACCATCACCTTTGGGTTTTAGGGCACATTCTCTTAAAAGCGTGGATTATAAATTCTCCAAGAAGGCCAGTTGTATTCATGCCAAAGCCACAGGTCATAGAGAGGAAATGCAGATTCACAGAAACCGACTTTCATTTTAAATAAACACCCAGATGATAGCGCTGGGTTTGACACTTTGGCTGCCTCACACCTACGCATTGCGACCCGAGTTCAAGTGTTTCCATCTCGCTTTCCTTGCTCGGAGAAAGATGCACAGCGAGTGAGAGAAGGGGGGAGCGAGAGCGAGAGAGAGATGGAGAGAATGTGAGGAAGCAGGAGGGAGCAGCATTTAACCCCACAGGGTCAAACCAAAGATTCAGCTCTCCGAGATCAATAAGTCCAAGAAATACATGCACCCACGCAGTGCTGTCACAGATACACAAACACCCATTCCCTAATGAGCACATACAAACTCAAAACCAGAACACTTCAGCGTGAGACATCCCCACACACACACACACACACACACACACACCATACTGCGGAAGAGCTGGCCTCAGCTGTGCTCTCCTCTCGAGCACAGCACTAACTGACGGCTAATCGATTAGAGCTTGGTGACCTTTGACCTCGCTAGCTTCCTGTCTGACAGATTACACCTCCGCAGTTCCATATAGGACTGCATTCGCCTGCCTCTTTGTGTGTGTGTTTATGCGGCTCAGCTTTTCACTTACCAGAACTACAGAACAGAAATAACATGTTTGAGAGGACAGTCCATTTCACATGGAAGTGTATGTTATGTTAGCACGTGTCATTGTGTGTGTGTGTGTGTGTGTGTCTGTGTGTGTCGGGGATGTTTTTTTGTCTATGGCAGTGCATAACACATTGTTTGTTGTTGTTTGGGCGTGTGCTATGTGTTACCGCGGCAACACAGACGGTGTGCAGATCAGGCCGCTCGGTCTGGGAGCGGCGATGCATTTGTGTGAGTGTGTGTGCGTGTGTATGTTAGGAGGTAGATAACAATGCCCCTCTCGGCAGGACACTGGTGCTCTCTTCCTGGCCTGCTCGGCACGGGAAACACCGCCCCAACACACTGACACACAAACACACACACACACAGATATTTATACCTGTGTAGGTTACAATGACTTCACCAGCTCGCCCTGCACAGCCCTAACAAAGGGAAACAGGACCTCATTGTGGACCAGTGTCCCCCAACCCACACACACACACACACACACAGAAGAGTGTAATGCTTGCAGACTCAGCCATCCGTTAGATGAGACAAGGTTAGCATTTTTTTCCCGACATGGCTATTAATAATGAAATGATGCATGGCTGGCACATTCACACTCCTCATCAAATCCCTTTTACAGTTGTACAAACTCTCTTACATAGGTAAACACACTCATGCTCACCCTCCAGAAACACCTCAACCACCAGTTCACTTTGTGGTGGGGGGAAAATTCCCACTCCTGTTAGTATGTGTGTGTGTGTGTCTGTGAGTGTGTGTAGTCTGCAGGGAGTTTCCAATTCAACTAAAATGTGTTTGCTTTTTAATGACAGAGCTTAAGATATTCACACACACATTCGCACACACCACCACCAACCACCTATCGTGAATGAGCTGCTCTGTACATTTCCCTCTTAAACCATGCATGTGTGTGCGTTTGTGTGCGTTTGTGTGTGTGTGTGCGAGAGAGAGAGAGAGAGAGAGAGAGAGACTAATGGCTGTCCAGTAATGGGGGCATGCTGAGAGAGATCTCTGTGTGGAGGTACCCAGAGGCTTCTAACCACAGTCTCACAGCCCACCAGGAGGTTATCCACATACCACACAAATACAGACACACGGGGCGTGTCTCAATTCCTCTGCATCCTTAAGGACGCGTTCGCCGACCGCGTACGTCACTTCGGCTGCGACTCGGCTGTCCCATTCCGCCGACTCCTCCGAACGTGGTCGAGGGACGCAGCCCTCCAGGAGCCGGTTTGGAAGGACACATTTGATCCATCCTTTGCGGCCCAGCATATCCCAGAATGCATTGCGGCCGATTTCATTTATTTAGGACGGAGGCCGGTGAGCCGTCAGCGGGGAAGAGTTAAATGTAAAGATAAGTAATAGAATTCACTCAAATATCTACCAATATAAATCACATCGTGAACCTGAACCCCCCCCCGGGTCCATGTACAGTTCTGATGAACATCAATGTACCAACAAACATTTATAACAAATACACAACGAGCAGCTTGCGTTACCGGGAGCCGCTGCGCTGTTAATGGCACCTCGTCTGTAGTTAAGGCCTTAACTTTCCCACTTTAGAGGTTGACTGACATCCTCCTGGGGCTGTGACGGTTTTATATATAGTTTACACGTCATGCTTCAGCTGCTTGGGTTGGATTGTCAGTGAAGAAGTCATCCAGTCCAATAGTAGCTTCCATAATCGCTCCCTGTCAGTCAGTCAGTAACTTTGCTGATCAATCAGCCAAGTGTTTAAATCTGTCGGTCAGTGAGTTAATTAGTCACCCAGTCAGTTAATTAGTCATTTAACTAAATGGTATATATAAGTTGAGCATAAAATGATGTTTCCTGGCACACATTGCCTACTCTGGCTTCAATCCTCCCTCTGTGCTTCCAGTAAACGGAGCAATGAGTCGGAACTATAAATCCATGCGGTGCGTCGCTATAGGCTGGTCCCAGACCTCTGATTCACTGCCAGCCACATTTCTCAACAAAATAGGTCTGGATTGTGTATTTATTGATTCCAGGGTTAGAAGGAAACTGGGCCAATTAGACAAAATCATTTGTGTAGTTGATTTATGGTTGGTTTGGGACCTTGTCTAACGACCCGATTAAAAACAAGACATTGTTGAGTTGCTTCACTAAAATACTGTACTTTTCATAATCGAATTAGCACCAGAGCCCCTTGAGGTAGTAGACTTTCAGTTATTCCAAGCAAACCACAATCACTCACACTGTGCAGAAAAGCACTTGTAGTTTTTGACAACCAGCAGCCTCATAAAGTAAACGAGGCATCATAACAGCTTCGACAGGAACAGATGGGAAAGTGTGTGTGTGTGTGTGTGTGTGTGTGTGTGTGTGTGTGTGTGTGTGTGTGTGTGTGTGTGTGTGTGTGAAGACATCATGTCTGTGTTAGTAGCTTTTAGGGTAACGTGATCCCTGCCTAAGGGCGTGTGTTGGGGCGGGGGGAGTGGAAAGTGGGAGACAGGAGCAGGGAGGGAGGATGAGAGAGGTGAAAGAGAAGAAAAGGGGGGAGGACAAAAAGAGGAAAATGGTGTGCGTCTGTGTGCGTCTGTGTGTGTGTGTGTGTGTGTGTGTGTGTGTGTCATGGCAGATCAGTTTTCTTACTAATACTCACAGTTACGTTTAACTTACACACAGATACGAAAGAGAGAGATAAAAAGGGAGGTTACGAATTTCTAACATCAGCAAGACGACATTTTTCAAAAATATATATATATATATACTGTATTTCTGCATATCCGGCGACAGCATACGTAAATATGTTAGGAGATGGAAAGGAAGACAGGATTAGAGGTGAACACTCCTTCTAACTCAGAAAACCACACATGAAAACAAGTTGAGCAAAAGGAGCGGAAAGAAAGGAAACACTAATAAAGCACCGTTTCTCCCAATATTGTGAACACAACCTCTGACCCTCAACAAGGCAAATACAGTTAGTTTAGACAGTTCCCTTGACAATAAATGGTGTGTGTGTGTGTGTGTGTGTGTGTCCATTAAAGCGGCCGGTTAAAATAAATCAGCAAGTAATGTGAATGCCGAGCTTCTAAATGCTAGGCCAGGTGTGGACTGAGACTAAATGAGAGAAATGAATAAAACATGCATCTCTCTCTCTTTTTCTCTCCCTTTTCCTCTGTCTCTCACCCACTCAGCACACACACACACACACACACACACACAAAAACCCAGTGAGAGAAGTGAGCCCTGACATTAAGTCGATGGTATGAATAATTCCCAATAGTCCTCATCTCCAAGCAACTGCTGACCTTTAACACAGGAAGTGATACTGAAACGCCAGAGAGGAGAGAAACATGTATTAAAATAATTGTGTCATTTAATGCACACTATACCGGCCCAAAGTTGCCCAAAAGTATTCTCATTAGAACCAATTTTACTGGATAGTCATGAAGTGTGGGAACGCTTGACAAACCAAATGAAAGAAAAACAAGGTTCAATGAACAGTGTGTAATATTGTCTGGAATTATTTGCCACAAACGTTATAATAAGATTTTTAAAATGTCATTGGTTTATAATAACGTGAAACGTTGTATTTTATTCAGCTTAGGAAAAGAGAGAAAATCTTTGTGAATTGGACCGTTTTAGCGAAGGCCCATTTGTATTGGATATGGTTGGATTGAGATTTGTTGCAAAATACCCATTAAAATATACGTGCACAGGAGCACCAAGACGTTGTTTCCTTGGCAGTGCCGCTTCGGTTGGATTTCACCCTTTGCAGGTGGTTTGGGAATTACACTTTCTTTTTGTCCTGTTTGTTCAGCTTCAGGGGTCACAAAGGCTGCCGGATTCAATCGTGACATTGCACCTTAGAGTCAATGTAGCACTGGTATGATGGTATAATGTCGACATCGTGCCTAGCTAGGGTCATGCCAACGTATACCACGAGTAGGATGAGAGGATCTGAAAGAAAGGAGGCCACAGAAAGAAGAGAGAGATGACAGGTCACAAGAGGAGAGAGCATCACATCTCACTGTCTATTTTAGATATGTGAGAGTGTGTGTGTGTGTGCCATACAGTGACTGTTGAGCGAACAGTGACATACCAGGTTGGCAGAGATATTTTGGTAACTAGGCCGAGAGAGAGAGAGAGAGAAAGAGAGAGAGAGAGAGAGAGAGGAACACTTAGGGAGAAAAGATGAAGAAATCGTTTAGAAGATCCCCCTTGGTCCCTTCATCGCATTTCTTCTCCTCCTCCCCCTCCTCTCCTCTCCCAGCTGATTGACAGCGCCCCCTCCTCCCCCAACCACTGCTCTTTGATTGACAGGACTCCCCAGACTGAAGCTCTTATCCCCTGAAACAAACCCTGCTCTGCTCCTCCTCACCTTCCCTCTCTCCTCCGTCTGCATAGACAAGCCTCCTCCCTCTCGTCTCACCCTTCTCTTACTCCCCCTTTCTTTCTGTTACGCCCTGTGAATGCTTTCTTATCATGTTCACCCCCTTCTATCGTTCTTTCCGTTCCTTCCTCTCTTTCCCATCATGTCTTCCTCAAGCTCTGACCCCTCTTAACCCGACACACACACACACACACACACACACACACAAACACACACACACACACACACACACACACACACACACAGGGAACCCCTTAAACCCCTCAGGCTTATGTGGGCCTCTTTGCGAGCACACATCCTGGTACCCATATCCCCCCCTACACCAACACCCACACACACACACTCAAACTGCCTTCCTCTAGTCTTGACACTGATCTAAGCCGTGAGCGCACACTGCCTGAGACTATAACCCCCGCAAACTACACACACACACAGCCTGAGCCTATTAAGTCAATTGTAGAAGTCTAAACAGGCAGCGAAGTGAGCAGTGAGGTAGGTAACCCCTCAGGGCCACAGAGAGAGTAAAACTGACTCAAAGAAGGAAAAGAGTGAGGGAGAGGGAGCGGGGGAGAGAGAGGGTGAGGTAGAGCAGGACAAGAAAGGAAGCGAGGAAGGGGGGAATAGAAAGAAAGAGGAGATAAAGATGTTGAGTGAAAAAAAGACAGTAGGAGATACAAGGAGGACACACTGAATGGGCGCCACACACACACACACACAGACACGCACACACAATCACAAGAGGAGGAGAGGTGGATGTGGCTCTTTAGGAGTCAAACAGGCGTATGATGGGATATCGTTGCATGTCGTTAACCCTATATTAACCCCGAGAGGCAGTGGGACACTCACTGCACTACAACATGGATTAACTGGGCCACACACACTCACACATACACACGCACACACACACACACACACACACGGACTGGCCCGATGAGCTAGCTGTCAGTCTGATGCGCACATACAGACGCACACAAGGACTGATATCCTCACTGACGCCACGCAGTGAGCTGTCAATCACAGGCAAACACTCTTTTCTCCATTTAGTCCACCTGTTTGTGCTCACAAATAAACGCAGAAATGATGAGGGAATTTGTTGAAACATGATTGAACTTATAAGAAGAGTTTATATGACGTCACAATATGATCATTATTTTCCCACATTGATGTATTTCCTATTTATAAAAAAGGATTGTTAAGATGACACAAAAGGCTATCCGAAAAAACACCTGAAGTGGTTTTATTGGTTCACCCTGAACCCTTCCCGCAGTTTATTCCACATCACGTGCTTCCTGCAATCATTTGCGACAATAATACGATCCCTCACTCGGTTCGAAAGCAGAGCTCATTTGGTGGAGAGCTGGGATTTTATACAAACACTGCCCATGGCTTGTCAAAAACAGAATCTCTGTTAAATCTGTCTGTGGTGTCCCTGCTGAGGCTCAGGCTGCCAGCTGCTGTCAATCAAACACGGGCACAGACACTGCCCTCCTGTCGCAGAGAGAAAGGAGGATTTTACAGCAAGATCTCTGTTTCATCCTTTTAATAATACAAGTGTAGAAACGATAAATTAAAAGAACTGAAATGGCAAAAAGGGCAAAAAGGGCTAAATGGACTAAATGAGGATTCGGTTTCTCTGCCTGTTTACAAGCGATGACAGACGAAGCTGCTCTTTCGACTTTGTTTCTCCCTCCACATGTTTGGACCGGACAGCAGACTTCCAGATGTTGAAGTGAGAGGCTGTGAACCACTGCCCAGTGGTTGGGGGGACGGGGGACGGCTGGGGGGCTACAGGAAGTATCCCACGGTATCCAGGGTAACCTTGACATTCCATCCTGACCAAGTTCCGTGACATCTCCCACAATTCACTCTGCTCCTCTTCTCCAGCCATAAAACACACACACACACACGCAAGCACAAACACAAACCCACACACACACACACACACACTAATAACCACACATCAATGCTCCATTCCACATTCCAGTGAAACACATATTATGATAATATATGCTTTATTTTGTGACTTTGTGTCTAATATATCACTTATTTCGTCAATGGCCCACCCTTAATCACAACACACCACCCACACATACACGCACACACAGACACACACTTTCCACGCACATATATAATGGTGTGTAAGCGAAGATGTCTGAGATAGCCAACGAAAACAGAAGAATGGGACTGGTGAAAGATACTATAATGTCCTGCAAACACACACACACACACACACACACATACACATCAATTACAGGATCATGTGTAGCTGTCAATCATGAAGCGCACACACACCTACTTACACAGAGAGACACACAAAAACTGAGAGTTGTGCTCTTTGAAATAGCTCTGTCAATGCTCACTTTGAGACAGAAGTGTTTATCCACTTCATAAGATTTCTCCAAACACAAAAAATAAGTGGGGGAGGTGAGAGAAAGGAGAGCCGAATCCAAAAAGCTAAAAGTGGGAATTAAAGTGTTTGACTTGGAAAAGGAGGAGGAGTGGAGACGAGTTTTGACGAAGACACCCATCCATTCCTTTTTTGGGGTGTAAAGATAATGTGTTTTGTGTTATGAATGAATTAGAATTATATTATTTTCAATACAAATATTAATCAATATGACCTTTAAAGAAAGTAGCCTACATTAAAGTGTTACGCTACCTAAAATATTTGGCACCTGTAAGAACTGCCCTGAATGATTGCCTTTAGGTTAAATCCTTCTCATTTAAAGAATCGGACGTTTGAATATCTTGATTACAACGCCTTTTAATTTGTTAATGTGGTTTGTAGAAAGACACCAAATATCAGAAGATGGCAGTCCCTTACTCCGTTAAAATACATACAAATTAAAAAGGAAACCGTTTTCTCTCCAGCAGCTAATCTTTAAAACACACACACAGATACAGAAGAATATGCAGATAAACCTGCTCACAGAGGGTTAAAACAACTGCCAAGAAGAAATCAGATTAAAATGAGGTTGGATCTCATTTCATTTTTCCCTGTCACTTTTTTCTTTGCTCATGACCCATTTTTCTGTGCTGATGCAGAAGAGACAGAGACTAAAAAGGGGGGGGGGGGGAGGGATAACTTCAGTTCTCCACCTTGACATGAGGAAATAAAAAATAAAAAAGACAGACAGACAGGTAGGAAAAAAAACTGGCAGAGAAACGACAGACAGCTTCTGCTAGTAAACAGCTCTGTGTTTTGCATTGCGGAGAGGAAACACAAACGTCTGAGCATTGTTTGTTCATTCAAGTCTGAAGATGTGCACGATTGTGTGTTTGTGTGTGTGTGTGTGTGTCTGTGTGTGTGTGTGTGTCAAAATCTGCCAGATATGAGTCAGTCACTGCGCAGCTGATGTCCCCTCTGCACAGGTCAATGACTAAATTACTCAAGTGCACAAGCACATGTCCACAAAGTGTGAGTTTGTGGGAACCTTGAATTTCTGCTACTGTCAGAATCTCACCACCGATAACTGCTGTTTGTGTCATAAACGCAAATCATTCAATCTCAAAACGCTCAATCCGTCTCCCGTCAGAAGCCATTGATTCGATCCAAGGAGCATCTATTTCAGGAGTGACAGCAGATCATCTAAACACAAACATCCCGCCACATCAAACAGGTCAACACAATCCGTCACCCAGCATGTGTGTGTGTGCGTCTGTGAGTGTGTGTGTGTGTGTGTGTGTAGGAGAGACAAAGATAGCGGCGGAGTGAGAGACAGTACCTGTCGATGATAACAGGGTCTGAGGGTGTCTCATTACGGTTTCCGCAGCTCTTCTTGTCACAGCACCGGCTACGAGGAGAGAAGACAGCAGAAGAAGACACGGTGAGAAATGGAGTGAGAGAAAGTCAGACACAGGAACACACACTGCTTTACACAGCCGCTCAAATGAAGACCTCTAAACGCAAGTTACAGCATATCAGGAGCTTTGATTGTACTGAGCTTGGTCTGAACTTAACAAAAAAATTCACATTAATGTCTCCAATCTGTCAATCATCCATCAAGGAGTTGATTGTGTGGTGAGACACAATCGACCATTCAGCAAGGGCCTGAAAAAATAATATTGTAACAAAGCCCTATAACTATCGACCTTTCCTTTTGGCAGCAACAAAACCTTTGACTTTAACACTTAACCATTATTTGCATTATCCCAATGCTTCCCTAGAGATTACAGAGACATTTTTGTACCAACTCCTAACCAACCCTTTACCGTACATATGGACTCATCCAAAACGTAACGGCTAGCAAATGTTCTCCCTACCTCATGGAGAGTCAACCAACTGGACCATTTCCAGGAAACTACACTTATTGTTGTTCGATCTGTGGGAAACGATCCTATATTCAACTCCCGAGAGGCTGCTGAGGAAGGACTTTCAACAGTGCACCATACGTAACTTCCGCTCCATCCTCACTGTGCTGGGGGGGGGGGGGGGATACGTTAAAAAAAAAAGAAGAAAAAAGGCAAGGCAAGTGTTCAAAAATTCACACATATGTACTTCTAGTGCGTCAAAGCTTTCTTGCGTGCATCAATAATGAATGAAGGTGTAAGCAGGAGGGGAAGCAAAAAGGCTTGGAGCGGGAGGGGAGGGGTAGCGGAGCAATGATGAAGAGTGAAAGGATGAGCGTGGGTGGGAACGCTAAAACAAGAGTAAGAGTGGGGGGGGGGGGGGAGAGAGATGGGTAAGGAGAGTGTTTTTCGGGTGGGAGGAAGGGGAAGGGGAGACGTCTCAGGTTCCCCACCGACACAGATGGCGGAGGTGGAAAGAAAGAGGCAGATACGTTACACCTCACACATTGTCTCCTATCTGCTCCCTCTGTCATCCCCTCTCTGCCGATCTGTGAACTGGGTCAGCGCACGGCACCGGCCAGGGTTAAGGCGCGAGGGACGGGGGAAATTGGGAGCGCGGGAGGAGAGGAACGGCTAAGGCTGAGGAGAGGGGAGTAGGTGGATGAGGAGGGGAGATTAAAGGAGGACAGTCGGGGAAGAGGAGACAGGAGCAGAGCGGAAGATGTTATAAATGGAGATGTGGTGGGAGGGAAAACGAGGGGTGGGACGGGGGGGGGGGGGGGGGGGTAATGTGGCTCTTATTGCTTTGGATCCTGGTGATCTAATCACCTGCTCTCTCCTCTTTGCACACACACACACACACACTATTAAATAAAGTAGCAAAAGAGATTCAAGGAAGCCATTTCTTAGCCATTGGATGTGTACATGTAAGTAGAAATATGTCTGCAGTAGCTCCGGTTGACGGAGGCCAGCTGAAACAATTGGTCAGTTCATCAATTAGTGGAGAAAAAACAAGTTCCAGCTTCTAAAATGTGAGAATGCGCTGCTTTGCCCTGTTTTCAATCTTTAACAAGTCAATTTGCAAGTGTCACATCCTCTGATAGGTCGGTCCAATATCGCATCTATGGTCCACTACGGAGTGAAAGCTCTCACGTGTTGGTGCCAGAGCTCCAACCGGGTTCTTTGCCAAGCGGGTATGTGTGTTGGCAGATTGGCTGGGAGCATATGGCTAATAGCACCACCATGACAATGAGCCACACTGATTAATGGACGCCCTGAGCTCTTTGTGTGTGTGTGTGTGTGTGTGTGTGTGTGTGTGTGTGTGTGTGCTCCACGTTGCGTGTTGGCTGGGGCCCCCGCTGCAGAATCAGCATGTGAGAACACGAGGAAGCAGCCGTAACTTTGACCTGAGCGGCTGCACTCGCTGCAGAAGTCCTACTTTCCCCAGAGGATGTGTTTGACTATCGGGAGGCCTTTCTGCCGTACGAGGTCAAGAGTACTGATTCAAAACACTTTATTCGTGTCCACAATGCATTCTCCACATGATGAGCAACACTAACCTTTTTTATTTGATTTATTTATAAATTCCTTGTAAATGAAATTATGTTTTCAAGGGATTTTTCCATAAAAGCTGTGCAGCTGAGCGGACTGACAATTATTCGGTGGGCTATAGAAATAAAATATTAGTGTGCCTGATTTCATGGCTAAAATCCCTGCTCGTGCATACAGATGAAGCCCAATTTATATTATAAGTTGTTCAGTGACAAGGTCGGGGAAAAAGAACAACTTAATTCATGTGCTAAAATTGAATTTTTATAACTGCGGCGTGCAGGAGGGATCGTGCATATGCATACTGCTTTATATATACATATGCATGTGTGTGTGTGTGTGTGTGTGTGTGTGTGAGAGAGAGAGAACCTGCCTATATTTTATAGTCAGATTGTGGAGGAAGGCCCATTTGTTAGCCATGAAACAACAGGAGGGTTCAGATTGACTAATGAGTTTCTCTGTGTCCTAATTAACCAGGCGTCACGGACACACACACACACACACACATACATCCACGCACACATTTTCTATTGTATAAGAGAGGTGGGTAAAATGCCTCCATAAATAGATCTATTTCCTTCCAACCTACTTCCGAGAAGAAATTCATCTTTAGGTTATAATTAAAGCAACCTCTCTGATAGCTAAAACTAATCTTCAACATGTATGGCTTCGTGTGCACGTGCACGGGGCCGGGCATGTATGTGTGGGGGGGTTAATTAGGGTGACATAATGACAACAATGTATTGAGTGCGGAGAGTTGACTGGTGAGAACAAAGTATGCTGCAGAGGAAAAGTGGAGAGAGAAGGGGAGAGAAAGTAGGACCTGGAACGTTTAGAGGGGCAGGAAGGATTTGGGAAGAATTCAATTTGAGGGGCCCTTTCTCACCTGCACATGATCTCATGTGTCAGCAGCACTCTGCACATCTCTGGATTCTTGTCCTGGCCTTCATAAATAATCGCCTGTTGGGAGAGAAAAAAGAAAGGCCAGCGTTAGCTCGGACACAGCGAGACTGAACAAACACTGAGCTCCAATCCAGCAGGTCGTTGCTGCCCCCCCTCGTAGGCCAGAAGTCAGGTAATCTGAGATTACATAATGTTATTATTACTAACGTCATTAGTATTGTTATTCGTTTTCTTATGCTTTTTTATGCTGACTTACTTATTTCCAAGAAATTCATTCTGAAAACCCCATGAAACATAATAAGGGAGCTCTATGAAACAGAAACAGACCATTTTGCGCTTTATTGGCTAAACGGAACATTCTAGTTAGGGTCAATTCATTTGGGGCTTTGGTGTTTTCTTTGGATTTGGAATGAAAACATCAACAAACACATCCTTTAAATTCTTATCATATGATGGCTAACTTCAATCAATACTTCATAATTCGGCTGCATATTCAAAGAGCAACGGCCATAGTCCCTTCGGCTTCCGTTATACTATCGCCCTGTTTCTTGTGTAAAGCTCAGAATAAAGCGAAAGCACACGTCACACACCACTAAGCCATCTATCAATCAATACACGCGCCCCGTCTGTCTTTGGTCTATTCCCGTCTGTTTGAACTGTCGTTCCAAACTCCGTTCCAAGTCTCACCGAGTGACACGCTCCTTTTTCTCAGGGAGAGGTGGAGAACTTTCAGCGTCCTCTGAAAATGTCCTCAGTTGAAGATTCAGACGTCCTGCCGCTGTCCACCGAAAGCCCGTTTGAGTTTTACAATGAGGGTCATCTAGCTGAGTGAAAGCTTTGACGGTCATTTGACATTTTATTCATTATTTCATCAGTTTGCTAGCATCGCTCCTTCGACTCGCTCTGCTCCGACATGGAAGTACTATTTAAAATAATTGGCCACAATCACTTTTCATTATTCACTCAACATTAGTGCTGCAGATGTTTTTTCTGAATATTTGGTAAATAAATGCATCACTGATGTGCAGTGATTTCGATTTACATTCACACACACTGAACAGTTCTCATTCAATCATCTTGACATTTCATTTTAAATTGCCAAACCCTTTGTAAAGTTTGTTTAAATATGAACATTAAGCAAATTATCATTGAATATCCTTTTGAGATGTAATACATCTTGTGTAAACCATGTGCATGTCATGAATCGATTGTAGGGGAGCTATATATTTACAACTGGACGTATGAACAGCTGTTTAACACTATCGATGATGAAGCAGTACAAGAACTACCCTCAAAGTAGTAAACAAAAGATATGACACATAGACGTGACCATAGGTTGTATTTGTGATCTACGAAAGGTCACAAAAGCTTCTTTGGTGCACGCTGCAAGTCAAAGAGTCTTTAAAAGACATGAACTCTAACTCTGTTCAAACGTGGAGCGTTCCACCAGGGGCCCAGGGCAAGCATGTTTTAACTGGGGCCCCAGACTGAGCCCCTCATTTAAAGAAAATACAACTCAACATGGTCCTCAGAAACCAGCTCGGAGCAACAACAGTGGCTGTGCAGTGTGAGCGACCTATTGCAATATTGTTCTTGCCTGAAGCGTTTCATACCAGCAGTGATAGCTGTCTCATGGACTCTCTGTTTTTCTGGAATTGGAGCCCGAATTTGTTTCAGGGCCCGGGGCCCCTATCAGTTACAATTCCCCATGCAGGTGCATATGCTGTATTCCAACTGCACAAATCTCTTCAGGAAAATTATCCACGCATGAATTTAAAAGCCTGAAGGGCTCCTCGTGGTCCAAGACTGCGGGACTGTCCGTCAATGCGGGTTGTGTATCTGTTTGAGAGAGCTGGTGCTGAGCTATCACTTCTGTAGGAGCCAGTTCTCCAAAAAGAGCCGTATCGTTCATTATACTCGAGAACGAAATACCTGTTATCCATTCTGAGAACGCACCACCGACGGTTTCTTTAATCCCTCTCCGTCGAAAAGTGAACGTTAATATTCCCATTTGATTATGGCTTAATCAAAATCTGAGCAGTGTGAACTGGAAAGATTGAACAGAGAGAATGTGAGGAGTAAGTTTTAGGTATTTGTGTCTATGATTAGACGTGCTCATTGTGCCATGGGAAAGGAGTGGGCCAGGCCGCTTCCTCTGGACAAACATGCATCAATGCCACCTCGACCTCTGTCGCCTCCTTTCTTTTATGCACTTTTGCTCTTTTGTTCTCTCTCGCTCTCACACACACACACACACACACTTTTATCTTTATGGACAGAATCAGGTCTGAGCATTTCCTTCAAAATCACAGAAGATATATCGCTATCGCTATATATACTGTGTTGTTTTTTTTTGTTATTCTAGTTTAGGTGACCAAAACTTTTGCAAGAAAAAGGAAAACAAGCAAAAGCATCCTATTCTGTGTCGAATCTTGGAGAATTTTGTCTGCAACAAAGCTGCTTTATGTAAAACAGAGAGAGACCATGAGAGAGGCCACTTCTCCACTGTGCAGATACGCCATGTGTGGTGGTCACTTCTTCCCCAGCAGACTCGTCTCCCTCTCGGTCAAAATCCAGCAGCCCTTGCTTTTGGTTCAAACACATCTTCCATCAGAGGTTTCTAGCGTCACCTGCTCCGTCCGGAGACATCTGCAGCTCCCATCAGGAACAAAACAGCTCAAGGTTAACATTGAATCCACCAGGCTTTAGTAAACCTGCGTTACATCTGTCTCCAATAACTTCCCCTACCATCCCAGCCCGTGTTCGTCTTCATCACGCTGTCACCTCGCTCGCTCTGCTGCTGCTACCCTTTCATCTGCTTTTTCCTCCTCTGCCTCCTCCCTCCCTCCCTCTCTCTCTCCCTCCCTCTCTCCCTCCCTCTCTCCCTCCCTCCCTCCCTCCCTCCCTCTCTCTCTCTGCCTCGCCGGGCCTTTTCACACGGCATCTCCGCCGCTCTCTCCTCCACGTTTGAAGCGGCGTGACACGTGCGGCGTGTAAACAAGGTGCCGTTAAGCAGGGGAACACACTTCCTCCCGCGTTAGTGTCAGGTCGCCTAGCGAGCAAGTGATCCGGCGGGGGGGGGGGGGGGGGGGGGCGCAGTGACAGGCGCTTTGTTCTCCGGGATGGAGTCGAGATCAACTAGGCTCTCGACACTCTGCTTCTGAAAGACTAGGAGGCGCTCTCCTGCTGCATTTAACACAATCAGGGCTCAGTGCTGGCTCTCCCCCACACACACACACACAGGGAGACAGAAATAGCAGAATAACAGAAATAAGTGGCAAACGTTGGAGAGGGCTTTACTTTACTGGCAGGAGAATGGAAGAGTCGAAGTAGAGTCAAAGTCTACTTTGAGCTGATATTGAGGTTTCTCATTGATTGGTCTTCATTGACACGTGAAATGTGTTACTGGGGTTCACAATTGATACAACCCTGCCTTTCTGTATTTTTTTTAGGGTTATTGAGGTAACTGTTATTGCTGCAACCAAACACCAGTATCACTCACCAGTCCGTTCTCTAAGACTGGACTTTTAGAAACTTGCATGACTACAAATGTCAGTGGGATTCGAAGTAGGGTTTCTAACTTCAGCCGATAATCGGGTTCTGCTTTCACCTCAGATGTCCCCCCCGGCCTGTTTGAGTCCAAAACAAACCTTGGACACATTCTGAATACAATAATAGTTTGCTTGTGGTTAATGATGAACCAATCCAATTACCAGTGTGGAATGATACCCTTATTTGGTTTTCGAAGTGTATTAAACAGTAAAGTATTGTAAGATAGACTCCAGCGTGTGTGTGTGTGTGTGTGTGTGTGTGTGTGTGTGTGTGTGTGTGTGTGTGGGTAGAGAGACAGTGGCAATGACATCACTGACAAACTAAGTGAAGCACACGGCTGTTTTGGTTTGACCACCTGTTAATGTTCCATTCCTCTACCGCTGGGGCTCACACACATGCGCAGACACACACACGCGCACACACACACACACACACACATTTGTGAGCATGCTTTATTGCTCCATGTTCCTGAACAGGTAGATGTAGCACTAAATACCGTAGCACACACAAACGCACACACAAACACACACAGACGTCCGGAGCTGCAGCACACATCTGCCTACATCGGCGTCTTTTGCGAAAAATGACTCTTCTTTTTCAAGTTTTCAAATATCTTTATGCTATTTGATTTGTCAGAGGAGCAGAGTGTATTTGCGTCCGTTTCGGAGGTCAAACTCCTCTCTTTCATCTGTCTGTCTGTGTGTGTGTGTGTGTGTGTGTGTGTGTGTGTGTGTGTGTGTGTGTGTGTGTGTGTGTGTGTGTGTGTGTGTGTGTGTGTGTGTGTGTGTGTGTGTGTGTGTGTGTGTGTGTGTGTGTGTGTGTGTGTGTGTGTGTGTGTGTGTGTGTGTGTGTGTGTGTGTGTGTGTGTGTGTGTGTGTGTGTGTGTGTGTGTGTGTGTGTGTGTGTGTGTAGCTGGCTGTCACCCCAGCGAGTTGAAGCTTAACATTATTATTAGGGAACAGTGTGGTCCCTAAGGTCTCCCTTACACACACACACACACACAAAGACACGGATACAGACACACTATGTTCAGCAGCCGCTATGTGAGAGTGAGCATCTCTTGATACAATCAAAGACTTGAAATGATGAAGGCCCCTGTAAATGGCCCGGTAGATCCAATGAGCAGGCGGACTCCTTGGCTCTTTTATTCTAAGGACACTCATTCACATGGTGCATGAAGCTAATCCAACCTTTGTCCGAAGAGGACAAAGGCTGCTGTCCCTTTCAAAAAATGTCCTCAATCTGAGGTTTAAAACTGAAATCGGTTCAGATAAATAAATATGCACACACACACACACACACACACAACATCACAACTCATTGAGAATAAACACTTCAACGGTCCTCTATCTGCGGTTTAGTCTGCCTCTCTCTCTCTCGCACTCATGAAGGTACATACAAACAAAAACATTAACAGAAAAATGGTACAGGAGCAGAAAATGTCTCCTACTCAGCAAACCAAATCCCAAAAGGTGCAGTTATATCTTTTCCACTTGTGAGCAGCAGAATTACGCCTGTTTCTCAACACCCACTCGCTGCCTCCTCGCTCTAATCACAGCCAGAGAAGTACACGCAGAAATGCCTGGAGCCATGTCATTTGTGTGTGTGTGTGTGTGTGTGTGTGTGTGTGTGTGTTTCCCCACCCACATGTGGAAGCACCCACCCACAGAGTCTCTCACACACGCACACAAAGACACATTTTGTGTGTGCGAGTGTACATGCAGATAGAGGAGGCGGCAAAATACAGGAGGATCAATGGAGCAGCTCATTGTGGGAGGACGTAACACGAGAGGTGACAGACCTCGGTGAAAAAATGAAAGACGAGGACAAATTGTGTGTGTGCGTGAGTTAGTGCGTGTGTTTGTGTGAGTTTGTTGAGTGTGTTAAAATGTTTACCTGTTTGGTCATGGAGTCTATGAGTCGAACATAAAAGTCCTGCTCTGTTCTGATGCCTGTTGGGAGGAGGACAAAGAGTCATAAAAAAAAATCAAAAACGAGAATTTTAAAAGCAGAACATCATTCATAACTGAATAATAATATATTTTAAGTTCATTTCACATAAAACAGTGATGGAGCCCCGCATTACGCAACAAAGCAACTCCTAATTATAGGGTGCGCCAATTAAAAACATACATTTCTCACTCAAACCTTATTTATAATGCTAGAATTTTTTTATTTCACTATTGAGGCCTGGAAAATGTTTTTTTTTGCAGTGGAGCTCGACATGCGACCTGACAGCTTCATTTTCACAGTTCTAGGTTTACGAGGACCTGGAGGAGTTTGGATTACATGTGTTTCATATCACATTGTGAAATAAATGTGTGTGTTTTTTACTGTGATACGCGTCTAGTCAACTTTGGATACTTGAAAATAAAATTACCCTCAAAGGCCTTTGCAGTTTGGACAACTGAAGACACTCACTCTTTTCCAAACAACCGTGATTCAATTACCCAGAACCCACTATTTAATGATCCCAGTGATATTCAACATGTGCATAATTATACTTCCAATGTCCATTTCCACATGCAAATGGTATTTTAAATGAGTAATTCCTAAATAGTAACTGCAAAGCCCACATGTCTTATTCTGTGCAGTTTTCCTCCCGGCTGCAGGCCTGAATGATCCGGCTCCAAGAGTCAAACAGCCTCTTTTCAAACTCATTTGCGAAAGGGATGAAGCCAAAAGACACCCACCACAGCTGCTCTGACATTGTCTCATTTCTACAGATATTGATCCAATTACACACTCGTGAAATACTACACTGCGGGTTTCTGAGATGAACAGATCCTTGCCGCCTTTTTTTCCACATTGTAAAAAAAAAAAAAAAAGGGCTGCTTCCTGTCTATATTACGTGTGTGGCCTAGAGCGGCAATCCAGAGGGTTTTTGTCTGATTTATTGTAACTTTCTCAGTGTGTGTGTGTGTGTGTGGGGGGGGGGGGGTGTGTGTGTGTGTGTGCTCCTCACTCACCGTTGCTGTAGAGAAGCTGCAGCCGGTAATGGATCCCGTTATTGGTCTTCTCTCCGCTCGTCTCCTTGATACACAAAGGACAAACATCGCGCTGTTTATGGACATTTTAAGGGCATTTAAAAAAAAGAGGGAAAAAAGGCACATCTGCGAAGATGAACGTCCATGAAGTGCACCAAGTTACTGATTTATTACGCTGAATAATCGTGTGATTTATGTTCGCAAGGCAGCGCCGTCATTTCCCCACGTGTTCATTGTGCGTTTATTGTGCCTTTTTAATTCGTCTGTAATCGCCGGTTTGGTTATAAATCTGCAACTGGAATCTCCAACTGTGTTTCAGGTCGTTTAAACGGTGTCATGGATGATGAGGGGGCCGCTGGCCCCGCCGTTGTTTATACAGATGGTTGTATTAAAGTATAAAAGTGTTTGCGTTGAATCCAGCTGTAAAAAGTAAAAAGTAAATCAAATGTCGAGGTTGCTTCCTTTTGGTCAAACATCCCAAATTGATTGCAGTGAGTTTTTGAGTTATGTGTGTAGCCATGTTATCCTTAATTCTACAAATAACAATAATACAAATAATTAAATGCATTATATATAAACCGAATAATGTATTTATTGTAGCCTAAATTCGTAATTGTGACGTCTATTATTTACATCGATAATATCAAACAACACAATGAAATAATTCGGCCTTTAGGAAATCCAGTAAAATAATTTTAAATCCCCCATATTAAAGAAAGAAATAATCGGAACACAGTTTCTCCACCGACCTTCTCCTTCTCGATGAAGCCCAAGAAGTTGGTCCTCTCGATCTCCACCGGCTGACCCTGCCGGTCGTACAGAGCCAGGACGAAGTGGAAGAAGTTGGACTTGCGCAGGTTTGAGGGCGGCTGCTTCTCAAAGTGAGCCCGGGCCAGACCCACTCCGCTGCGGACACACATGAGCGGATGAGTCGCTGCTAGATGCTGGAAAGTTTGGACTTTCTAAAGGGAAGTAGAAATGATGATGTGTGCAGCGAATACACCGTTTCAATTGTTTTCTCATAACGAAAGGCTATTGAGGCAGGGGGGGGGGGGACAAAACAAAACCCGTAGCCATGTTTTTGTTATAATATTATAAACTTTGTGAACGGCTGATGCTGATTTTAACCTGAGACAGGAGGTCCTGATTTACCCACCTTCCATGACTCTGTCGGCAAAATAGAGAATCGTGGTCTTCTTGAATATAACCACGAGCATGTCTAGAAAAGAGTGGAGATGGAAAGTTTTTTTCTCAACATAAACCCCGAGCATTGAACTAGAATGATTAATCCGTCCCTTCGCATTCGTGCTCATTAAAACTTCAGCCAACACGGACAGAAGACGCACGCTGCACGACCGTAAGAACCAATATTCCACTAAGTGGTGTTTTAAAATTATACAAGATATTCAATGTGTTTTGGATTTGTATCAACCGCATTAACAATTATCTGAATTTCCCAAATGAATCCTAGGAACAGTTTAATCCAAAAATAGTCCTCCCATCAACACAGCCTCGTGTCCTGCACGGGAGATGGAGGGATGGAGGGGGGGGGGGCTGCATGGTCCCCCTCAATCACGTTGTTTCGGTACAGGAAGAAGCGCGGCGGGCTGGCCTCTTCCAGCCGAGCGGAGCTCACCTCTGGGCGGCCGTGTTGGCGTCCAGCACGCCGCCCCCCTGCATCCAGCTCCGGACGGTGTTCATGCCTCCCAGCGGCTCCTCCTTCAGGCTGCTGCCGCTTCGCTGGATGCTCTCCTGGATCCCAAACATGAACAAGCCGGCGTCTCGCTCCCTCTCTCCCCGGCCGGCCGGCTGCGCACTTGTTCCGCCGCGGATCCTGCGCTCCGACGCCAAAGGGAGCAACGTGGTTGCGCTCTTTTGCTGCTTCGCCAGAAGTGAGCGATTAATCCCCGTAGTTCTTCGTCTCGTGAGAAAGTGGGCTCCAAAAAAAAGAAGAAATGTCCCAACCCAACGACGTGTGTAAATCACCAGAAGGGACTGCAGGACGCGGACGGGACCCGGTGGGAAAGGTGTTCAAAAAGTGACTCCCCGGTGCGCTTTGAGTTCCTCACTTCAAGCTGTCAGAGAGACGCGAGAAAGCAGCACCCGATAGATGTCATCGGCGTGGGACTTTTCTTTCTTCCTCTTTTTTTTGTTGGAGGGTTAGGGTGGGTGGGTGGGGGCACTTTGTTGTGTCGTTCTCCCTCTGCCCAGCGGTCCGGGACGTGTTGGGGTCTGTGGTGCCCAGTGCAGCTCGCTCCCCTCTCTGAGCAAATCGCTTTGTGACTCTTCTTCTTCCCAAAGGACTCTCTCTGAGAACCGAACACGGGCTTCTCCGAGAGGGGAGGGAGGGAGGGGGGGGGGGGTGGATACAGGACAGGAGGAGAGGAGAGGAGGGGGCGGGGAGGAGAGGAGACGCCCCCCGACAAAGGCGAGGGCTGGAGTCAGGTCCGCCCAATGCAGCGGCCACGGAGCTCCTCTCCTCCTCTCCTCTCCTCCTCTCCTCTCCTCCTCCCCTCCTTCCCTGGCTGGTAACGGGTTTTTTTTCTCTCCCTCTCTTTTCTGTAAATGTGGAGATTCATTCTTACGTGCACCAACAACACTGCCATCGACCGAAAGTTGATTTATTCCCATGCAGTGCAGTCGGCTGAATGATGCTGAATAAAGCATTGCTCAGTGGCGCTTCGGCAGGGTGACACTTTTTTGTGAATGCAAAAAAAAGACCTTCATTCAAAAATTATTACTATTAAAGAGTATCGTGGAAATATTAAAAATACGTTTAAATGGTGAGACCGCTAATACTTGAGGATATGGGAAATATTTGTCTTTCTAATATTTGATTAATAACTATATTATAAATAAATGGATATTAAATCTCCATTCTGAGTGGTTCACTGCTAATTAAAACATCGTGTATCAAGCAGTCACTATTTGAGTCAATGCCGCTGCAGATATGTGCTATAAATTTGATTTTGAAACCTCAGGCTTTACTTTCAGATCAAAGTTCTAGAACAACTGTAGGCTCAATTGTTAAATGCATATTTCATCGTCACGACATGCCGCTTCTCCCCATTGTCTCCCGGGCCGGATTATTGCGGGCTGGCGCCGAAAGACTCGCAAACAAAAGTGACAATAACAACAATTAGCTCAAAATAACAATGAACATAATTGAGGATAATTGGTACCAGATTTCCCCCGCTTTGTATCTCCCTCCAGCACCATCTGGTATTTGAAAGTATATTTTCCACGCCGCCTGAGAGGGAATCCAAACAAACTACAAATATTAATAGATAATCCCGTAAAATAATGCTACAGTGTATTGATCCGTTCATAGGTGCAAAAGGTCAAAACACTTTGGTATCATGCAGCTGGCTGTGCATATGATTGGCAGGGCGAGCTGGCCCAGTTCCAGGCTTTAATTCCCAAAGGTTATTGAAAAACGCTCTTGACCTTGATTATGGAGAATAAGAGTCTTTTATGCTCCAGTTTCCTGCTTTAAGCGGAGGAACATTATGTGTGTCAACGGAGGAGTGTTAAGAGACTCTGGAGCTTGGATCGATGGAAGTGGGCTGAAAGCATTTGTATCAGTTTAATCAAATAAAAAAAAAGGAATATACTAATCTCTATGTGTCAGTTCTCATGGGGAGTTAAATCTTTCAAACGCAACGCTTGAAATCGAAAGAAACGAAAACGATGAAGTGTCAGCGGGGTCTTTCACAAAAAATAAAACCACTCAACGTGAGAATGACTCAAACCATCCAAACCGTCAGGAAAGAATATTCTCGATTTATTCATTTAAAGTGGCATCAGGTCAGAGTGAACACAGGTGTGCGGGATTCGACAGGATGTGTTCAGGGCGGTTGAAGAGGCCGACAAATACCATTCCTATTAAAATGGCCCCTTCAAAGCTCGATTGAGCACGATAAATATACTTTAATATACATAAATATTAACGTTTAAGATTTGCGATGTACAACACGAGACTAAATAGTAAATAAATAGAACAAGAATACATGAAAACATGCACTCGCGCAGCTTTAGACATTCGATGAATAGCGACATTACAGATTAAATAGAAACACGATATTAATCCTCTACAAACTCACTGTTTTACATAGCGAGTCCCTTCAAGTCTTCGATGTGTGTGTGTCTCTCTCTCAGCGGTTAACTTCTGTATCGCATCCCACTCTGGTCTAAAAATGGCACAACAGCGCCCTCACGTGTTTGACACGTCTTACTGCACGCGCACTGATGCGCCAGCGGAACAAACCTGATCAAATGAACTATTCTGAATAAAACCAAGATCGTGTACATGTTGATATTCTCGTTTCGCTAAAAACCACAAGTCTTTTCTTTAAAAGGTTTTATAAAAGTTCTGTTTAAATTATCTAAATTCTGCTAAAGATACTGATTAATACATAACGTGTCTAAAACAGTGCTTTCGCGTTGCATGTTGCGGCAGTTTCATAAAACATTGGGAATCCAAATGAAACAAGGGCTCAATCCAGAGTGGATGGTTCATTTTTATTTCTGACATTCATTTTTTTGTAAAATAACCAAAGGCAATGCCAGGCACAGAAACCCTCCGTGGAATGCGACTGCCATTCAGTCTCACCCAGCAGGTCCGAGATGTGAACGTGAAAAAAAAAAAAAAAAAAAGATGTATCAGACTAAAAGAAATGAACAAATCTCTGCCGAGCATCTCGGTCAGCGGAGCCCTAAACACGACCAACTGTCATTAGTTAGTCAGAGGCAACATGACGGACAGCAGTTTCCTGTCTCCTTCTAAAATGCACAACCCATGCATTTCAAAAAGAAATATGCAGTCAGATAGCTCTTTGGCCGCTATAGATTCTTTGTCAACATTTTCAGGGGTATGTGGTCAATTTTGCAAAGTATCTTGATGAGTTCAAGAAACATCTGGATTTCAGATGAGAGATTGACTTCAGGTGTGGTCGTTCCTCCTGGTTTCAGTACAAGAAACATTGGGACATTTAGTTTATCTCGGCACGTTGATTAACTATCAAGTAAGTCAATCAAATGCGAACATAACGTATCACGTGTGTAGATGGATGACAAATGTACCGCTTTAAGACCGTAACACACTTGGTACGCTCACAACTGAGCTGCTGTAGAAACCAAATGTTTGCTCGATGGGTGGAGCAGGGCAGGTGGTGTCTGTTCGGCACAATGAACAACTTGCCAAAACAAACAAACAGTCATTGATGCGTCTCACATGAAGTCAGTTTCACATCTAAAAATCCTAGCAATGCAAACAACAAGGTCAAAGATGGATATTCCTTGTTTGAGAATATACAACTTGTGTGTTTAACAGAGAGGTGTCACAGGTCGTCGCCCGGAGAGTGACGGCAACCGCAGGTCCTTCGAAATAAAAGGGACAGCTGGAATGAGCAGCTGACAGGCTTCTGTGTCAGCTCGTTACCAACGTGTCATACAATGAAAAGTCACACGCTGATGCCAATGACGGTTCTGATCTGGCGGAGCATTTCATAGGGCAGGTGGTTCCGCCTCGACGCAGTTCAAATGCCGCACGGTGAAAAGCTCGAGTGTGTATGAGGTGGTTTGAATCTTTGTACCCATTTCAAGTGCTTTGTTGCACTTCGAAAAGAAAAGAAATGGCAATGATAAGAAAATGACAATGACTCGTTCAAGAATTCCGAAAGTCCTTATGTTCTCCTTTCAGAGTAACATGTGCAAAATACATCATACTCTACATTTCATACTTTAAAAAAGAAAAAAATATATAAAAACTCAAACGCAGTTGAACAGCGTTGGCCAGGTTCGATCCTACATGGATTATGTATTCATTCTCTGCCCTGTGGCCAACGCTTCCCACACGGCAACAGCAAAGTCATTCATGGTAATAAGACCTTTAGTAATAGCGGTAGTAAGTAATACTTTTGAGGGCTAACTGGTGCGCCTCCTGTCGGTCGGCGCCGCGCTGATCCCACTCCTATCAGTGGAGTGATCACACCAGCTCGAGGACGCGTCATGCAGACTGGACGAGCCCGTAACACTGGGTCTAACGGACCAGAAGGGTCGGCTTCTCCCAAAGCTTCCTCCACCAAAACAAAATGTTCACACAAGGACATCGAACCGCAGGGAAGCTTTGGGGAAGCCACGCCCCCAGATCTTATTTATATAGCGACACTCCTCCGGGTTAATTAATACGGAGTGGCATTTACATACACTACACACAAACAGGTTGGGCTGTTTCCTCGTACACAAACACATCAGTGGATATTTGGTTGCTCACAGCCAGAGAGCAGCTTTGGAGCGTTGCTAGTATAAATGACATTGGTGCAACTGCAACCCCACGCAGCGGTTCGTAGGTGCAAGGTCAGTGCACGTTGGGACAAAAACAAAACAAATGACTGCCGTGGTAATGGTGGCAGCGTGCGAACTCGACATGTGAGCGTGCATCCGGATTCGGCACTCGAGTTTGAAGTCAACAAACTCTTCAAACACACACACACACACGTCTGGCTACAAAGGATTTGACAGAAATAGTGTGCTAGAAACAAAAAGCTCTCCCATCAAGTGACTCAATTTGCTGGTAGTAACAGAGTGAAGTGACAGCAGGAGGAGGGAGATGGGCTGCTCTGATGGGGATTGGTTTATAAAGAGGGGCGGGATGGAGCGATGGATGATCGCCTCCTGCACCACGTCCAGCATCTCGTAGAGAAACTCTCCCCACGCTGAAGGTTGGGATGCGACCGCGTTGCAACGTCAGCCCTCTCCTCGGTCCCAACGCTCCCTTATTTGCAACCCCTCTGTGGTGCAGGAACGAAGGGGGGAGACGAACGCATAATGTGAAAATGATCTTAAAAATAGCATCTCTTGAACAGCAATACAAAAGTTTGGCGATGATTTTTTTTTTTCTTTTGCTGGGACCAGCCTAACAAGTTTGAATGAAATTCATACTTCATGGAGAAAGCTTGACAAATGAAAGGAATTAGTTCTCCCATGTGAACCCTTTGATTTGTTCACACTGCAACACTTAAATAGACCACGCCGGATACCGTCTGCTTAGCGCCGGGCTTCAGGTCACGTGACGGCCTCACGAAACAACATTCAGTCCCTGCTAATTCTCTGTGTATTCACTAATACACATAACCACCGTCATCCAACAGTGAAAACCAAAAACTTTATCAAAAGCTGTAAGAAATCTGCAGACCTCTTCATCTGTAGCCTGCAAAGGCGCTCTAACCCTCTGACCCCATTCCTCATTAGATGTTGGCACATACAGGACTACAGTCGAAATGCAAATACTAAAAAAAATGTACAGCAGTGGTAGTGACGCTTCACAAACAAAAGGCGTGATGGGAGCAGCCATCCCATGAAAGGAGAGGGGCCAAAGAAGGATCAGAGAAATGTCATTGTTGGTCTCATATCAATGTCGAAGCTAACTGGGACTTGGTACTTCGGTTTCTTCTAGACCTGATGTAGGCCTGCAAACTATTTAATTTGCTGTTACCCTCTTTTTATGTTGAATGGAAAATGAACATATTTAGGTGAGCTAGAACAAAAGAGAGACAATCGTCTGTATTTCTGTATGTGGACTGATGGATATCTGGTGAGATTCGTTGTGGATATCTTTCTCTCAGAGAAACTGTCCATGGGAAGTTAAGCTCAGGAATTTTTGCAATTTTGACGGTTTACTTTTTTGAAAAAACATTACCTTAAATTTAGTTGAGAACAATACATGTGATGGAGGAATACTTTCATTTGAAATTTTAGGTTGGGTTGAAAAAAAAAAAGTAGTTAACAATAGCTAGCTACATCCTCTGCAAAGAAATACATGTGCTGCATTTCAAACATCTCGTTTTGAACTATGTTTTAATTGCTGAGCCTCTTATTTGCAGTAATTACTTTAATGTATGATATTATTAAAGTCTCAACTCACTCAATTTGCCAGTCCGTCCCACCCCCGAGTTGTAAACACTGTAGATCCTACTTTCACTGCTGTAATAAGTTAATTATTCCGTAACTTGTTAATTCCCATGGAGAGTCTCAACCTTTTTTTGTAACCCTATTATCAGGTGGAGTCTTTAGGTTGTGTGTTTACATGTGCATGAACGTATGTTGTGTTGTGTGTGCGTTACAATGAGGCTCAAAGGCTGCATGAAGGAGGAGACTGTGCCTCGGAGGGAGGGGAGGTGGGATGGTCAAACTGTGATGATGGAACACTAGGCGACTGCTTTCTGTCCAGTAAGAAGCCTCGGTTTAATTGAGGGGCGGGGTCAGGTTCAGCGGGGGTCATCTCCGCCCGGGCCTGCTGAGAGGGGAGCAGGTCCAATGTGGCAGAGGAGGAAGTGGAAGACGAAGCAGCGCCGTATGTGAGCGACCGCGTCAGAGATTCAGTCACTAGTTCCCCAGTTGAAGAGGAAGGTGGAGTCTTGGCCAGGTTCTGGGGAGTAGACTCCACACCGGACGAGGAGGCAGTTTCTCCAGCTGGCGAGGCAGGTCCGTTAACTCCCCCCTGCTCGGCTGTTCCCTCCTCATTCGCCTTCTTGACGGCCGGGGCCTCCTCTGGGCCCGCGGGGCTCTGATTGGCTGCAGGGGCGTCTTGGTTGGTGGTGGGTGATAGGCTCTTGAGTTGCGAGTGACAGAGGGGGCAGGTCTCCTGGACATACAGCCATTTCTTCAGACAGCCAGCGTGGAAGAAATGACTGCATGGGGTGATCACAGCGCTGTTCATGTCCTGAAAGGGATGAGAACATAAACACACAAGGTGTGTTGTTAGGCCGCCTTCCACACTCCCTGGTTTCAAAACCACTTCTCTCAACGCCTATCAAATCAAATGGCACCTTAGCCAAGCTGTAACTTGAAGCCTTAACTGTACTCTCGACCACGTCTTTCATTCAGATAAACACAAAGCCGCTCCAAACCTGGTAACAGATAGCACATATGTCGTTGTACTGCTCCAGCTGGGTGTTGCTGGCCGTGGGGAGGCTTTTGATCTTGTTCACAGCATCTCTCCTGAGAAGGAAGCTCTGCCAGCCCAGCTGGGCTCTGAGCCAGACGTTGTAATACGAGTGGACCAGGATGATGGTGCTGCCCATCACACTCCACTCCCCAAACACCGTCTCCGACACACCGTAGCACACGACACACACCGCCACCTGGCAGGGGAGGAAATCCAGAAGTGGGTTTGAAATTCTCAGAGGCGATATTGTACGATGACACGCCACTTTCTCATTGGTGCTCCCTCGTGCTATTCTATCTATTGTGCAGCACCTACCAGGAACTCCAGAAATCTGTACGTCCCATTGACACAGTAAATGACTTCATCCATGTTCTCCACCGGAGCCTTACGAAACTCTTCAACCATGAAGAGAATGTAGATGAGCAGAGTGCCAAGAACCTGGGGAGACGTGAATTAGTATCTTTAATGATCAAACATTGATGCTTTATAATCGTCAGGTAAATTAATTTTATCTACAGCAACTGGATGTACTCTCAAGTGTGTGTGTGTGTGTGTGTGCACGCTATACCTGCAGTGATGTGAGGATGGAGGAGGAGATGATGATGAGTAGCCAAAAGTCCATGTGGAAGAACTGACAGATCATGTAAGCCATGTAGGCCGGAAAGATCAGCAGGAACAGACACAGAGACACCGCTCTAAAGTGCTTCCACAAACTCCTGGAGGACAGACAGAGGGGGGAAGACGACCATCAGCATCTGTGCCAACATGAGCACTGTTTGCAAACATCCAGTCAGAGTACGTCACTAAAAATGATTTTTGGATTCATTTACTTGTCTCTTGACGCTCCCAGAGCCAGGACTATGGGGTCGGCTATTTCCAGCATGGACTGCAGGATAGACGCAACGACAATGAAGAGGATGATAGAGAGGAGGAAGGCTCGGTGGATGACCTGGAGCTCGATGAGGCCAGTCTGGACAGCGAGGATCAGTAGCGTGATGCCTTCCGTCATCCCCCTGCACAGAAGGACGGGTAGCAAACATGCAGTCATTGAAAGCAGAGCAACATGCTAACAGACACACTCAAGAAACTAACAGATATACACACAAACTCACCTGTGCATGGTGTTGTCATTCATGAAGGCTCTGTAACCTTGCAGGTAGAACTTGCAGAGTGTAAGAACTCCCAGAGCAATGAAAGAGACGGTGAAAACCAGACCCAAAAGGGAATATGGTGTACTACAACATTCTGCAATACTGAAGGAGAGAAAAGAGGAATACAGATTCGTTATAAGACAGGGTAAACAAATGTAACAAACAAAACCAGAACACCCAGTTTATATTCCAAGTAGCTCTATAATAACCTGCTAATATACAAAACATATCTGAGGTATAGAATCCATAACACCCTACACCAACGCTGTGGTCTTACCTAGTGAGAAAGAGGAAAAGGAGCCTCTCCCTTGAGGTAGGCTGGTCTCTGGTGCTGAAGTACGAGTAGATCTGCAATGCGAACAGCAGTAGCCAGAAACACATGAAGAGTACTGGTAGGACTAGCTGGTTCCAGAGAGAAATACCCAGAGCAAGCAGCCCATACACTTCCACCACCTGGGGAGGAGGGGAGGGTGACAGACACGATGACGGATGGGAGCAGTCATAAGAACAGCGGGGTAACATTGATATGACACGTGAGAACCTAGGCCACAGAGCTCGTTCGTTACCTGGGCCAGCTCCCTGTAGGCCGTCTTGGCCAGGTTGTACGGTACCAACAAGTTAGATGCCAGGAAGTAGATGACCTCCAGCCCAGTGAAAATCATTGAGAACTTATTGATGAAAACGATGGTCTCCAGTGGGACCAGACACAGTCGGGCCACCAGAGGGAGGAGGTGAGCAGAGAAAAGCCAAATCCTCTTGGTCTGCATCACACCGGAACACAGCGTACACACCACCAGCTGACCTGAGGCAGGACCAAAGAAGATAAAACATGAAGGAAGACGCACAAATACATACACATACACAAACCTCTCCCCCTCTCCCTTCTGTACATCTCCATCAGTGTTTTTTTCTATGCTTCTCTGGGTTTCACTGTGTGCTAAGATCAGCACTCAGAGTGGTCTATTTATAGCACAGGAGAGTCCATCTGTACTTCCAGTTAAACGCAACCAGGTCCTATGGTCCCAGGAACACAGCAATACGCTATAAAAACGTCCTTGAGCAAAAGCTATGTTACAAAGCTCTAGTAAGAGTTCACTGCCTTCCTTAGAGAGTAATTTTCTAGGGTTTAGATTTAGTTGCTCAGTATATTGCAGTAAAATAAGTGACAGAAAAGAAGAGTAATCCTTTCCATACTTTGTTAGACTTTCCAGATGCATGGGCAACAAAAATGGAAAGTTTAAAAAAAAGAATAGAAAAATCTATTATTTTGAATAGAGGAACAGTATTGTGAGAGCTCAGGAAGGAGCAGCTGAAACATGTCAGCCTGCCTATGATGGGGTCTATGCACCATGCAGTTGTGTATACTGTACTAGTATTTCTTCATGTGTTCAAATGTGTAATGTTACCAATGAGTGCAGTGGTAAATCGATTAATGGAGAGAGGTTCCAGGTACACAGGTCCTTCGAAGCCAGACTCCAGTTCACTGCGGACATAATCCCTGAGAAAGAGAGGTCAAAAGGTTCAAAACAAAGGGAAATATGTCTGGACTTATTATATAAATAATACACACAGACCACTCACACTACTTACTGAAGTATCAAGTTAGGAAATGCTTTGAAACAGTCCATTGATAACTTACATTTGATGCTCACTAAAGATCACAATGCCCTTATAAATCCTATGAAAACCTGATGTTAAAACAGATAGTAAACAGTCCCCACCAAAGGAAAAGTGCTTGGAATAGCATATTTTCTTGTTTGTTGTGTGCGTGTTGGTTGGTGTGCGAATACCTTGAGACTTGGTGACCTGCGAACAGCAGCAGAGCCGTGAGGACATACAAATAGAGTTTAACCAGGTGTTGACGAGGCAGAGTCAAGAGTACCAGGCTCAGGATGTAACCTGTGACACAAACAGAAACAGAATGAGAATAAACTCAAGCGGCAGAGATCGACAAGTGACAATACACACATTCCAAAGAATCACTGCCAGTCCATGTGTAATGTGGTTTTGAGGCAAGGGACATTTAATCTTGGTGTTTCTTATGTAATTGTGGCGAGCTATTTTCAACTTCGCACTAATGTCTATGCACATTGTAAAGCACTTTGTGACCTAGCACTGTACAAATACATTTTACTTACTAATTGGCGTATGGTCCATGTACTTCTACTTCCTAAAACAATGCCTATAGAACACCCCTCAGTAGATGGTTCCTTTGGTTTTACTGGCCAACTCCCTCTTTTCATTTTGTCTGTCCACCCGTAGCAGCTATCAGCACATACCGAGCCCATTGGCTCATAAAACAAATTGCAACAAAGGCTGGACACACACCTTCCTGAATCCCTGTGAGACCTTGTTTGTTTTTTCATGATCGGCTCTGGTGCATTTCCATGTCGGGTGTTCTGGCAAGAAAGATGCTGTGGCCTTTGTTGAAAATCAGTAACATCAGACAGACACTAAACTTGTAAATCGTTTTTCTACACCACATTTAACTTGGTGGCAGAATAAGTGAACCCACTTTGAAACAAGGCATAATTGTGGTGAACTAAAAATGAGATTTTCACCCCCACAAGCCTTGTTTATATGAGCTTAACTGTAAGGCTGTGAAATAGAAGCTTCAAAACAAAAGTCTACCTAGAATGTAAAAGGACAAATGGACACAATCATCAACACTGATAAATTTGTATTAATAGGAATCAGGAGGGAGGGGGCATTCACTTCAGCTTGCATTATTATCATCTCTTTGTGAAGTGCATGGGGGAATTGGTCAACAGAAAACAAGAGGAAACAATTGGATAACAGTTCATTGTTGATGAAAGTTGGCACTCTTTAAAAAGTCTGTTCTTTTTTTTATTTTCTTACACCAACTGAAGCCTTGTACTGTTAAACAGAGCTATGATGCTACACACACCTAGCAGTGGATTCTGGCTGACTCGTATTGCCAAAATACCACTGAAGTCACGAACCACACAGCTGGAGGAGGAAACTAATACTACTACTATTCTAGCGGATAGTTTTGGTCCCACTTCACTTGTCGTCGTGCCAAACCCTCCTGACTGTCCGGAAATCACCACAAAAGCAAAGCCTCACGGCTGACTGCCTACCGGCATGTGTGCGTATTCTGAAACTGACTGGGCTATTACAAAGACAAAAAGAAACCATGCCAATCCAACCAAGAGAAGCGAGAGGCTCTTGAACAACTGATGAAGCCCATGGAACAAGGAGCTACTGCTGCTGATTGACCTGTGAAATTGTTCACAAATAATAAAAGGTCATGACAACCCTAACAGTCCAACAGCTCCTTACATAATGCTGAAGTATCAAATGTGCAAAATGGACAAATCGTTTGTGTAAAGAGTTTGTTTTAAACTAAGCCTAAGGAGTGTTTATACATGGGGGAAGTATTTATACTAGGCCTGCCTGTGTGTGTGAATACTGACCTACGTAGTGCAGGTACAGGGCCAGGTATTTGTACTGGAACAGGGGGTTGTTGGACAGGCTGGAACGCTGGATCTTCTGGAAGAAGGAGCTGACGTCCCAGCGGTACAGGACATCCAGCAGCATGATGCTGGGAACACGCAGCCCCACATTGAGCACCGACTCAACGCGGTCCTTCACTGCCATGGCCTCAGCTTAACCTCTGATCAGCAGGCAGAACTGACCTCTAAGACAAGATGGGAACAGCTGGCGCACTGCAGAAAAGAGGGACAAGGCACAGGAGAATATGTTAAACAGGAGATAGGAAGAGATGGATGATGAAAGTGTTCCTTGCGCTTTTTTGTTAAAAAAAAGGTGTATTTTTATTCAGGATATATTTTTTTCATATTCAGATTCTACTATTCTGAAGAAGAAAACATGGTTTGTTCTTTGAAAGAATGTACTTGCATCATTATGCTATTATATTGTCATGTTTTCAGCGGCATTAAATGGTCTGAAAATTACAATAATGTTGTTTATCGCAATTCATTCTGATGAATTGGTGATCAAATGAATTTGTATTAGTAATCATATTTCAAAAAGTGAGATTACATGCAGTACAATACACAAAGGCATGTCAGCAGAGCATAACCAACCACACACAACCATATATGCGCACTGGACGAGCAACAGTGGAATGAACTCACTTTTGGGTGCGACTTGCAAGTCGCTGTGTTGTGCTACATTCTCAATAAAGTTTGAAAAAGTCACTGACGGCAAACCCATGAATAGTGAAGATACTCATTAACGTGTAATTTGCATGAGGGAGATGAGGCGGGTCCATGTTGCTACTGAAAGGATCCTTCCGACGACCACTGGAGGAACCTGCCACCGACCATCGCCACTTGCCGATCTGACTGCGGAACCTTCCACTCTGCGCCACTCTCGATGGGTGAGTTAGTCATTTACTGCCTGCATTTTTATCATCAGTGCGAGTGAGTTGGAACTTCTCATTGCCTGTTTCTCCCTCCCACCATCCGCCTCCTCTCCCGTCCCATTTTCCTTTTGAAATGAATGTGATCTCATCTAAAAGGATTGTTTCATAAAGCGTTCTACATCTACGCACATGGGGAAACAAACAGGCGCAATTTTCCAGTATTTTTACAGTACAGGGCGGTGCAGTCACCCAGCGGCCCCAGTCATGTTTGGGCCCTCCGATAATAAATCATGTGAAGAGCGCGCTATCAGGGGGATCAGATTACCACCTAGGAAATAAGCCTGTTCTCAAAAACTCACAATTAAAGATAGTGAACAGGAAAATGTAAGGGGAGGGAGGGTAAAATAGTTACTACGGTCACAAAATGACATTTCAAAATAGTCTAGACTAGGGCCCTAACTGCTTTAAGCCACTGGTGGG